>NW_009716529.1:44869-47719 GCF_000703405.1 Apaloderma vittatum
AAGGAGATGCTAAATTCCATTTTTGGACTTATTTTCAAAGCGAGCAGTCACAGCCCGCAGCTGATGGGTCTCAGGCCAGCAGGTGGCTTGAGGCTACCTGGGGCTCCTGAGGACGCTCACCCTTCCTGCTCAGGACCAGCCCAGGCCACTGGATAAACTGGTGTTTGTCTCCGTGGGGCCGGGGGTAACAGAGTGCTGTTACCGGCAGGGAACACCAGGGATTTCCAGAAAGACTTTCCAGAAACGTCGTTTTGGATTTAGCACCTGATTCAGCTGCACGTACCTACCTCTGGCTCCAAGTCCCACTCCCATGGGGTTTTGTTTCTGTACATGAAGTCCCTTCCTTGGATAACAGGAATCCAAACCAACTTATATTACCGTGAACACAGACTAGATACTGGAGGGTGTAAACAGAAAACAAGTTAAGATTAGGATATTTTGGTCAACTGACGCTGTCTCTCCATTGCGCTCATTAAGTCCTTTTGGCCTAAACAACCGAGCTCTTCCCCTAATCAGGTCACCGCGTTATTAATAAGGCTGTTCAATGCGACTATCTCCCTCTAAATTGCCACATCAGAATTTGGTAAATGTCAGACGCATCATTTAATGAAAACTACGTTTTACTGCCTAAGGACATGAGGTTGCCGAAAGAGAATTGCAAATATTGCAAAGCTGAAAGTGACTCTTTTTCCAGGACATCAAAACAAGATCAGCCCGAACCCTTCCTCAAGCAGGTCCATGGCTCTAAAACTGCTTTTTTGTTTTATCATCTTATATTTACTTCAATATCCTGCTAAGGCAGATACTTAAAGCAGCTGATCCCGAGGACACAGCAGTTAGGCAGCAGCTGCCTCTCGCCCTGCGCTGCCACCTTCGCCGTCCCTGGAGCCGGAGGGGCAATGCTTAAAGGGATCCAGCAGAAGGGCTTCACACACCAGACACTCCTCGACACATCGGTGTGAAGCCCTCACCCTCCTCCCTCCTGCCCCCCCTCCACTGCTCCGAGAAATGGCTCCTGCTAACAGCCTTGACTATGCTGGTTTTTACCCAGCAGAGCTGTTAGCTGTATTTTCTCTGGCTATGAAGTTACCACGGAGTAAAGAGACAGCAGAAAGGGACTATCTTCCATCCTCTGAATCTATGCGCGAGAATAACGAGAAATTAACTTCCACCCTCCCAAAGGGGAAACCTACTGGCGCAGAAACTGGCTGGGAAAAGTTGAAATCTTGGAGGAAGCCCTGGGAAGAGAGAGAGAACCCTGTAATAAATCGTTGCACTGAATCAGTGCTCGGTTCACCCACAAACACAGAGAGGACAAAATCCTTGAACTTGCCTTCATCCCGAGAACCCTCACTGCTCCCGCGGGTGTAAAACAAGCACATGGGGTGACAGCTCCACCAAGGAGGCGGCTTCAAGAGAAGCAAGAGGAAAGGTGGGAGGGGAAGGTGGCTCCGGAAGGGGTTATTTGTCAAGGAATATTCTCTAAATACTGGAAAAAAATCATGCCTTGAAACTTTCTTCTCAACAGTTAATTAAACTAAAGAGAATATGATACTCACGGGAAATCACATACCTCTCCGAACACACCAAGGAAAGTTGTGTGTGGCCAGCACAGGGCACTTTAAAATAACACAGAGAACACATAATAACATCTGAAAAGCCTGACACAGGCCCGTAATTCCCTCATCCGATACTCAGACAATTTGCGTAAAAGCATCATCTATTCAGTTTATGTCACTGACTCGCTTTGCTTCACTGGAAATCACGTCTGGTCACTTCCTGGCCGTACTCGACGGCATCTGTCTCTCCCAGAGCTCCTCCAGCATCAGGGACCCCTCGTCCCACGTCTTTCCTGTGCCAGCACCAGGTTTTATGAATGTGCTGCAAAATCCTGTAACGCCTTTGCTCTCCATGCTTGTTCTTGACACAATTAGAAAAAAGGGAGCGGTGATAACAGCACTAACCACAGTAATACAACTAATAACAGGATTTGACTTCTCAGTAAACATTTACTCTCCTGTTTTTTACACTCGACGATATCGTGTTTTGTTGCCAAAGAGTGAACTCCACAAAAGACTCATCCAGCATCTTTGCATATCCTGGTTACTCAGCCCGAATAATTCAACCATTAACAATTCTCTCATTTTTAAAGCTAATCAGAAAAATCAGAGGGGAAAACAAAAATCTGTGTTGCCAGTACTTTTGACACAAGATAAAACCACCTTCCCCCCATCCCTCCTCCAGGGAACCGCGGGGTCCTCAAGCTGTACCTTTGGTTCCAGCAGCTCACAACAGCATTCCCCACGTTTTTAGTGGATAACATGATAATTCACACGTGCATAGTTCTGAACTCCTCACCAGACTTGAAAAAGAAATTAGAAACAATCTTTATGAACTCCTTGGTACGCCAAGCAATTGAAACCTCCTCATAACGATCCAGGACCAAAGATAGAATATTAAAATTGTCATTAAGTGGAATGCACATGAAATGCTAAAAAGTCTTTTCGCAAATTATTTCTTGATATAATGACATGCTATAGACCTAAATCTTGGTACAAGGCATGAAAAGAGACAGTTAAATCAACTTTGTTCATTTAAATATAATTTTAAAAGAACTGGTGTTTGTCTCTTTATTGCTCGAGGATCTTTATCAATTTCTTTAGCCCTCATTTACTTCTCTTCCCTACTCCCACGGGGATGACGTTTGATTTATTGGGAATTAGTTCTTACAACCTGCTTTAAACTGTTTGCAGGTCGATCACCGCGGCACCTGTTGGCGTGGTAAGGAGAGCCCGTTTCCATCCGCATGGTCGCAGACCGGCAGGCGCCACCCACCCCGCGGGAACCGGG
>NW_009716529.1:47750-62046 GCF_000703405.1 Apaloderma vittatum
CCCGCCACACTCCCTGCGGAAACGGGGCCTCACGGCAGAGTCTGGGGCTCCAGCTCACTTTTGAGATGGCCTCGTCCCGCAGGTGTTATTTTGGTGATGTCCCCACCAAGGGCAGACGCCCAGCGTTACAGTGAGGTCCCTTCCCAGTGCAGCGGCGGTACCCACGCAGGCTGCCGTGTTCTCATGGCATGAAAAAAAAAAATTCAGTTAATTTGCTCCCAGCTCAACAGCCCTGCTCACTGCAACCATCAGCTCAAGCGCAATGTGGTTTTCCCCACCCTCGGTTTTGTCCAAAACGCCAGATTCCGTGGGTGCTCCCGGGACGCCATCGACACCTGTTCCCCGGGCACTGGCAGTGCCTGTGGAGCCGCGCAGGCTTTGCTGAGGATGCGGATAGGAGCGCAGGGCGGCTCCGTGCCACGCTCGAAATGTGCCCAGAGGAAGGAAAAAGGTGTCTGGTTCTCCTTCTGCCAGCTCGCCGTGGAGCTCGGCTCCCGAACTGAAACACTATGAAAACCCGTAAATATTTGAAAATTGAATAATAACTCGTTAATTATAAATTTTAATTGAGAACCACTTCAAAATGGAATTGCAGTTCGGCAGCTGATGAACTTCCAACACGGCAGCCCGCAGAAGGCTGATGACGTTCCAACCCGGCAGCCAGCAGAAGGGCTGGCAGAGCAGCGACGGCAGAGCCGCGGCAGCACTCAGCGTCCTCCGGGCACATGGCGAGCGGCCGGCCCCGGAGCCAGCAGGGCTCCAGCTGAGGAGCTGGCGACGCTCTGCTGGGAGAGAGCAAACCCCCAAACTTTGCTCCAGCACAGGGTAAGGACTGACCCCCCAGACCCCAAACAGGAGAGGGAGGTGGGGACCTCGACAGCGGCGCCGAGAGCATTAATGCCGCGGGGAACCACGACGCCCCAGGAGGGGAGATGAGAGACCTCGTGGCTCACGCGCCACCGCCCGCTCGCTCTTTCCAGGCAGAAGTATCTGATGCTGCGTTGCAATCTAATTACAAAAACATCGATTTACCCACGGACTCAGCTGATTGCTGTTACATAGGTAAATCTGGATTAACCTGGCAACGGGAGGCGCTCAAAGTGTCACGTAACTCGGGCCGATGGTTCAGTCCTCAGCCAGGACCGGCGGCTTCAGGGAGATGGGGCAGCACAAGCTACCCCACCCCTGCCCCGCAAGGCGAGGGCTCCTCTGCCCCGGCTGGGCAGGGCTCAGTCACATCCATCCTCCAGCAGATTCCCGAGCGAGCCCGGACGTGACCTCGGGCGCAGGAGCTCTCCTCGAGGGTGACTCGGGGCAGCAGCGTTCTGGGCACGTGCTTTAACACCCGCGGCAACCCGGCTTAAGCCTTTCATCTCTTCCGAATTAACCTCAGGAATATGATCTATTTATTTGTATCAATTCAGTCTCATCAATTAGTGATGACAGGGCAATTAACTAGAATGCCAGACAGTAAAAAAATAACCACATAATGCCTTCTTCAGAGGAAATCTATCACGTAATCCCGATCGGTCTTCATTAACACAAAGTATTCCCGTAAAAGGTAGTAATCTAGTTATGGTCTGTGAAATATGAAGATCCGTAAAGTAATTTTTCAGAATTAGGGGTAAAGTATTTTTAGCAAATGGAAACATTTTGCATTTTCCCTGCAACCCTGTGCAAAAAGACAAGAGGGTGCCGTAACACTCCAGTGCCGAGCAGGCTGTGTGGTACCACAGGGGGGTTGAATGAGCCCTCGTCACCACACGAGACATGAGGCAGGCTCCGAGCGCCTCCCCACGCCACTCGGCTTCCGGATCGAGCCAAGAGCAAGAACGTGTCGATCTTCCCCATCCCTCGCCCAACAACCACTGCGCAGAGATACAGATGCCAGCACCAGAGACGTGATGCTCAAACCACCAACTGCAGCGGTCCTCAGACCCCCAACGACCGCGTTTGGGGCTGAAAGCGCTCCAGTCGGTGTTCCACAACTTCCATTTGCAAAATGCTGCCCAGCCTTGGCACCAGCTCCCCTGCACGCAGGGCTCGTGGATGCCACGACGTGACCCGGCCCCGACTCTTCCTCCTGAACCGAGCAGATGACTCACGTACAGAAAAAAGATGACTTAATCACTCCAACACCTAACGTGACGCACTTCGGAATTAATACATTGTGTATTTTAACGATACCAACCTAATCAATCAACTTTATGTAGTGAAGATCCAACTGTTAGAAAAGTTAGGTGAAAAGCTTATATGAATTCAAAAAACAAGTAGTTTCACATGGAAACACACGTTTTCCCATTTTAAGCCTTATTCGCCTTCAAACTTATTAATAAGCAAGAAGATGATAAGAGAGAATTAAACCCAAATATAGAAAATCCTGCACACAAAGAACACAAACAAATATAAAGGTAGTCAACCACTTCTCCAAAATACGCCAAAGCTGTTAAGCACTCTTTACTTAAAATTTATAATGAAGCAGCTTAAAAAAAATCCCAAATTCCTTTAGGAATGTGTTTACAATACAAACTCAATTATTGTCTTATTCTGATGCTTATCTTTTCTTATACCCTCTCAGCTCATCCTACTTTTGGATTTAATTACATTACAGTATTTTTAGTTGAGATGAAATTACACGTTTTCAGATTAATTTAGCCTGAACTAACTTTTGATAACAGAAAATCCTTTTTCTATCATGCCCTAATTTGGGACCATGCAAATGAGCACAAGTCACTCGTCTAAACCTCGTGTCACACCCGGCGAGGGCTGCGCTGGACGGGCAGTGCGAGGGGGTGGGGAGAGCGGACGGCACCCAAGCCAACACCTCGCCGGGCCCCTGCACGCGCTGCCCAGAGTTCGGTGTCTCTGAAGAAAAAGCACAGAGGCTCTTCCTGACCACTGCCCTTCCTCGGCCTCCAGCCACGTAAATCAGCTCCTGCGCCCCGCCTGGGGCAGCAACGAGCAGAAGGAAACGCAGGAGCCTGTGAGCAGAGAGTGAAGTGGAATAGGGGGAGCATCCCACAAACACCAGACAAAGTCAATTAATTCACCGGCTACCGAGCGAGAGTCCTGCGCAATTTGTCCTTTGAGCAGTTTGTTTTAGCTAATTGCTTATCCAGCAGGAAGCTCTCCCCCGCGTGACCCATTTGCTGTGCAAGAGGCTCAACTGATGAGCGTGGTCTCCTTCCCCAGGGCGCCGGGCAAGCGTCGCTAACCCAGGTGAGCGCCAGCTCCTGGGGGAACCACAGCTGCCCTCCTCAGGACAAGTGTCCCCACCAAGACGGAGAAGGGGAGCTGCCGGCGAGGCGTCGTGCCTGCGGCTGTGCTCCCCCTCTGCCGCTGACGCGGCTCAAAGCGACACCTTCGCCCTCAACGGCCTTTTACGCGAGCACTTCAAACAACACGAGCTCCCTCGTAACGATGGTTCTCTTCTGCCATCTGCATCACGCCCTCAACTTCGCTGTCGGTGTAAGACGAAGCACAGACAAAGCCAAATGGCTGAACATCACGTTTGTGAAATTTGCTGGCGAAATGCAACGGGAAGAGGAGCTGAGCAGAGAGCTGTCAGAGCCGCGAGCCGCCTTCCACCAGTCGAAAGATGGAACAAGTACAGATGTTATTAGTCTCATTAAGATTTTGTAAATTAAACTGCGAGAGGGAAGAGCCTTATTTATCTTGATTTAGCTCATCATTGACATTTATAAAATAAATACAGAAATAGTACTACGGGCACAACCCACCCGTGCTGGCAGCAGCAGGAGTCGCACGTGCTCGGATGAACGGGAGCGACGCCGAACTGAGCCCGCTAAGGAAAACAGGAAAGTGTTTGTCCTAATTAACAACCTTCTCGCCCTCTGTAAATTGTACCAAAAACTGCCCAAACCACCATGTTGTCTTACACTCTGTCAGTAAGCTACAGGAAAGAAAAAGGCATGGGGGAAATTATCTGAGGGTGTCAGATTTAAGGTACATTCTTAATTAAAACAAAAAGAGCAAAGCTGCAATGCAGCGTCATAAAGCAGATAATTTTACAGCTGGATGGTCTCCCTGTGATGTACTTGAAAACCATTTTTAAATGACATAAAGTTTAACATACCGGTACATCTGCCTACCCACCAGATTCTACATGGAATTTAAAATTTAATTATATTAAAGTATTGTTACAGTGCGTGTAGCAAGAACACCAACCAAGTGTAACTCCAGGAGAATCTTTGTCAGATTTTTGTAAAACTGTGTTTCTGTGGACTAGGAAGGGAAAAAAACAAAACACAAACAAAAAAAAAACCAAAAAAACTTCTGAATTGCACATAAATGCATTAGGAACATGCTACATCTGCCACAAATCCTACATTGTCTCCCCTCAGAAAGTGAAGCCTCTGCCCATGGGACACCAGGCACCCTTCGAGCAGGACTCAAGGGTGGGAGAGCCGCGACGCCCAGCGTGCCACCTCCACATCTTCTGGGGGGAAAAACGTTGTACACAACCCATCCCGATAAATAGCTTGTTTTTCACCAGCCGGTATCTGCAGGCCATTAAGATGCAACAAGCAGTCTCAGGCGCTCTTTCTGTACGTTGTTTTTGATGCAGAGAATGTATTGGAAAAAATGAGAGAATATCATTAAAGGTTAATTATGAGCAACTTAAAGGTTATTTTTGCATATCTCACCTCCTGGACAAAAGATGCTTCTTCATTACCATAGCAGAATATAAATTAAGTTGCAAAGCCTTTAAAAAACACCAGAGACTTTAATTTTGTTGTTGTTTATAACAGCGTGAACAAATATGTGTTTCCCCAGCCCTTCTGCAGCCTCTACGCATCCCGTGGGAACCGGCATCTCCAAAGCCATCGCACCCCGGCGAGGAAACCCTCCGTGCCCCTGCACACCCCGCGGCCGGGAGCACAGGACGCTGGGGAGGGTCTGGCTCCAGTCATCGGGAGCCCCAGCCCCAAACCTCTCCTTGCACGTTTTTACTTTTCTTCTGCTCTAACCGGGACGGGGCAGCTCCTCCGTCTCTGGCTCAGCCCCTTAAACCCAGGCCAGCACTGGGGACTCACTCGTACCGAGCGGCAGCTGGAACCCAGCGTGTCCTCCCACCCCCATAACGGTTGATCCAGAAATAAATAGTCAGAGCCTGCCCAGACTCTGAATGCCAAGTTTGTCCAAAAACACAAACGTCACATATTTCCCTTGGCCTTATCTATTGACAGCAAAAGCTTACCAAGCCTCGCTGAAGGCAGACAGCAGTTTGCTGAATAATTTAATCACTTTATTATCAGATAATTGCTTTGTCTGACGATTATCCATGTTTTCCAGCATTCTCGGTCCCTCCAAGGGGCGATGCTGCAGGACCATCCCGACTCTGCGTGAAGAGGAGCAGGAGCCTTTGCACCCCAGCACCACCATCCTCTGCAAAGCCGAGTGGGAGAAGACGTCCAAGTGCAGGGCTCAGCTATGGAGCCGGCGTCCCTGAAACCGTGCCCAGCTGACGGGTGGCAACGTGAGTCTGGTGACCACAGACGGCGGCTGCAGAGAGGTCAGCAGGCTGGAGGAGCCAACTGTCAGCGGCCCTGCCAGACGAACCCCCTTCATACGGGACAGGTTGTCCAAGCTGGCCAGAGCTCTCTTCCACAGTGACGCAGCTCTCCTCAGCCACCAGTTAAACACGAGAGGAAACCATCTCCCCAGGAGCTCCTGCTGCCACCCGCTGCCCAGGCCGGAGCAGCCATGGGAAGGGTTCGCACAGAACACGTGACGAACACCAAGTGCTCCAGGCCAGGGTGTCCTGACGACTCCCCATGCTTCTGCCATTAGGTCACATTGAAATAAACCGAGTGAGCTGTTAAAGGAACTAAATCATGGCAACTCAACATCCCTGGACCACAGCGGCTAAAAATCTATACCAATCAATGCCTCTTAAAACCATCTCTGTACTGTTTATCTACTTCAGGGGGAAAAAATAAATTAAAAAAAAGGAAATACTGAAAGCAGTGAGAAGAAAGCACTGAGAGTCATGAAATCTTTAAAGTGTAAAGAGAGATGTGCCACATTTAGCAGGGATTATGTCAAGAGCCTCCCAAGCCAGAAAGAGCTGACAGCACACACATCACCTTTGATGGAGGAAAAATAGGTCATACGCGACCCCAAACATGTCACAACAGGGCTTCCAGCACCAAGCGGAAAAGTCAAAACTCCAGCACCACACACGGGTGACGTTGATGGTCCTGGGTCCCGTGGAGAGTATGAGCTGTGCGAGAAAGCGAGGACCTTTAAACATGCTTTGGAAGCCTAAGCAAGGCTTCAAGCGCATTTTCACTTGTGACAAGCATAAGGTGACAAGGACGGAAGTTTTGCCACCAACCGCCAGCTCTGCACAGTGGCCTTCCCAGGACCTCCAGCTCACACGAGCCTCTCCTCACCGCGGAGCCTCATTTCACCAGAGCCAGACACACTGGTAGCAGCACGCCGCCCCGCCAGCTACCGACCCAACACGGCGCATTAATTCCAAAGCACAATTGTTTTCAATCTTCCTTTAAACCCAACCTTAGTTAATCTCACTTTAATGACATAGGAAATGGAAATTCCCCTAATAAAATAAGTTATGAATATTTATTACCCTATTTTTACCTGAAAATTGAATAATTCAATTAATTTTACTATTAATTATTCAATACAAAATTAATATACTGTAAGATCCTAAATTATCTTTAAGAAGCCCCCAATAAAGATGTCCCAGATAAAACACAGTTGTTAGCTGGACTGTCCGGCAGGTAAGGAGCGGTGGGATGGGGAGGAGGCAAGGGTTCGGGGCAGGACCTGTCCTCGCCATGGGGCAGGGTGGGTCCTGCCCGGGGACCCCCACGCCAGAGGGGCCGGTTGGTGCTGGAGGCAGCAGGAGGCTGGGCTGGGGCAGGGTGATCTGGTTTAGGGGTGACCCTGTAGGTAGGGTCAATGGTTGGACTTGATGATCCCAAGGGTCTTTTCCAACCTGAATTGTTCTATGATTCTAGGGCTCACCGCTCGCTCGGAGCCTCACTCCTGGGGGGTGGGTGCCTTTCCTCACTGCCACAGCCCCCCGGCCGCTCTGCTGAAACAACAACTGCAATCGCATCAGGTTTTCCTGCCGCGCTCCCTCCAAATCTCATTGCGGACTGGTACCCTTGGCTCCAGCCTCGGCACAAGGCCGCGTTTAACATAACAAATTGAATTTCCAGGAAACTTCAAAACTCCAGAGCCAGCAAAAATTGCTGAAAAATAACAGAGGAAAACAACAACGTTTGTGAGCGCGTTTTCAATCTGGGACAGTGATTTCCAGACAATCTAATGTAACCTGCACCCGCTGTTCTAGCAACCAGCATCATCAAGAGTTGTGGGCACTACCTTCCTCCCTGAGCCACGATGTCTGTGACAGCCGAGAGATGGGTTACAGCTGCGTCCGGCAACCCCGAAGCCTCAGCCTGGCCCCGGGGTGCCCCAACAGCCCCCGGGCGCAGGACCAGCCCGTCCTGCTGCCACCCAGACCCGCAGCTCTGGGGGCTTCTGCCGGCGCTGACAGGAACTGGGTCCCGGCAACTCCGTGATTTATTAGGTCAGGATTAGAATAGAATCACAGAACAATTCAGGTTGGAAAAGACCCTTGGGATCATCGAGTCCAACCATTAACCCTACACTAAAAGCACACCCCTACACCATCTCAACCCTCACCCCATCGAAATGACACTCGAACACATCCAGGGATGGCGACTCAACCCCCTCCCTAGGCAGTCTGTGCCAGGGTCTGACCACTCTTTCTGTGAAGAATTTCTTCCTAATGTCCAGCCTAAACTTGCCCTGTTGCAACTTGCAACCATTCTCCCTGGTTCTGTCCCTAATTACCTCTCTACAATGTCCTTTCAATCAATCAATTCAGCAGAGGGAAGTGCCACCCAGGCTCCCGTCCCTGTCTGCTACACCAAACGCAACGCTTGTTTTCCTGACACCAAGAGGGAGGAATTAAAATGCTAAAAATAACCCAGTAGGTAGCTGAAGTAAAACCAAGTTATCCCAAATGCACAGCGACAGCGGATGTAAATCGCGATCGATTGGCAGGAGCAGGCTGCTGCCCAACTTTTCCAGTTGCAGAAATGTTAATTACTGTCGAGTCTTGCTGCCCAAGAACAGCTTTTGGGTTCTTTCAGGGCTGAAAAACCCGCATCTGGGAATTTCCCAGCCGCTTTGTGTATCAGTACAAGGGACGGCTTATCCCTGCGTCAGCCTCCAGAACCATTTCCCGAGGAACGTGTCTCTTTCGGGCTCTGTGAGGAAGGAAATAAGAGCTTGGTACTTGCTGCCCGGCCGCCCAAAGCCTCTGCTCGGCTGCATGTGCAGCCCAAGCATCAGCGCGTCGCAGGGAGGGCGTGAGGGCATCCTACTCACGCTCCCGGCTGCAAAACCAAGCTGGCAGCTCACGGGCACAGCTTGTCAGCCGCCCGAGCCTCACTTGTGAAACACCGGTGGGGCTGCACCAGATCGCTCAGGCGTATTTTTAAAATACTCAATAACTGGTTATTGCAGACAGCACTTGGAAACAGACAAGCGAAGCATGTTCGTCTAGTAAAACATTTTGGACTACGAAAATCAGCTTTGTCATTGAAATTCCAATGTAAAGAACAACTAAGTTTTACTTTATATACAAATGTCAATTACTATTTTTTTTGTCATCATGATTTGTATTTAAACTTGGAAATGTCAGAGACTTCAGCCTTGCTGCATGAGCAGAAGCCTCCCCAGCCCGCCCCGCTGAGCAGAACACCCGCTGCGCGTTATCTGGCACGTCATCAAGGAACCAAACGCCATCGCAAGGAAACGTCAAGGTCGATGTCTCGCGAAGTGGACTTGCTAATTTATGTTGATAAACTGGAGCACTCAAAAAGCTGTTGTAATAGTATTCCAGTATATTTATATCAGTATATTTTATCAGTTAGAGTAATTCCTCAAGAAGTTTCACCAACAAAACCCCACAGACTTTAGAGCCCTTTAAAAGCTTTCTCATAGCTCCTCCAACGCCACCACAACGGCATCGTAAGAAGGTTCCTCCTCCGCCCATGACCAAAACACCCCCCGACGGTCACAGTCGTAAACCTGGGAGCTTCTTTAGGAGACAGAGATGGAGACACTCGGACACGGCTCCAGACCAGACCCTCCCCTCGTGCCACCTCTGGAGCCGCGGCTGGGCAGGCGACCGGGGTGGGCTCGGCAGCAGTTCCCAAGCAGGGACCTCTCCAGGTACGAGAGACATGTTTTAACATGACAAGGAGATGCATTACTTGAAGATGTCTCAGAAAACCCCACCAAGACTAAAGTTGCGATCCTCGATCCTCGCTGCACCCTGGCTGCCGCTGCCCTGCCCTCCCCCGCCTCCCCCCTCCCCTCAGCCGGGAGCTTATCCGCACCCTTCGTTAGGGTCAGCACCCGGCCCCATGTCTCACTGTAATTTCTGCCCCTGCTAATTAGAGAGGGAGGTGATGCCAAGCCCAGCAGCGAGCTGGGCAGGGCGCCTCTGGCTCCGGGTCTCACCCCTGATGGTGACGGGAGGCTGCAAAAGGCTTCACTCCCCGCCAGGTCTCAGCAGGCTCCCTCCAATAACCCTGTCCTTTGCAGTAGGAAAGGGCTGGACTGGGAAAGAGGAAGAAAAAACACCTGCAACGTTAGAAAGCAGAAGTTTTTTGTGTTAGCGAGACGTACGGAAACTTCGCAAGCCTGAACACAGCCGAAACGGCAGGAAAACATCCGCAGCCGAAACCTCACGTATGGGTTCCCAAGGGAGCAGAGGAGTTAAACATTTATGGCAGTGCGAAGACGACATGACATTTACTGAATAATAAACTGCAAACATGTCTGTTAATGCGGCTTTTTGGGATCTCCTCGCCATCAAACACTTAACCCCAGCAAGAAAAACACCAAAATGCAAACAATCCCCGTGCCTGCATGTTAAACAGGAGGAGCACAGGAGAGGGCTTTGCGCTTTTTTATTTATTTAAAGTTGGAGGCTGCGGGGCGTGCTGTCAAGATAAATAGCCTGCAACCTCGCTCAAAGGCTTTCAAAGCCGCTCATCTGAAGGGATACAATTAAATCCCGAGCAATCGGGTTAAAACTTTAACCTGTCAAGACTGCAGCTGTTCCATTTTTAATCAATCTGATTTCATTCAATAAAACGCTCATTAAGTCAATTAATGAGAGTTTGGTGTCACAAGCCATCAAGCATGACCAGGAGTTTTTACTTGGTGGCCAAGGCATTGATCAGCGAGTCAAGTCATCAGCGAGAACGAGTCGATATGCTGAAGCATGAGCAACGTTACCTTGTTTTAGGGGAAGTTGTTAGCCATTCTTCATGCTTTTCAAACGTTATTAAATAAGCTGCAATTTCCTGAAAGAGAAACGCAGAAAGAAAAAAAAGTTATTTGCATGGCTGCGTTGGAAACTAGAAAGTTTTATATCAGAGAAGTCTTACAACAGAGACAAGGAGGGGCCAGCCCCAGGTCAGGTCTGCAGCTCAAATCAGGGTTTACTCAAACAGTGCGCGCGGTCAACATTCCTATTCACACCACCCAAGTCAGACTTAAATAACATAACAAAGAGAGGCAAATGAGGAGAGGCATTAACATGTTCCAGAACTGACAATTTGCTGGTGACTCTGGTGACCACAGCATCGCCGGGAGCCTGGTGTTACGTCAGGAGGCAAAGGAGAGGGCAGCGACAACACGGACACAGGAAGCTAAATTAAATATTTATAAATAGAACAGCATCACTGCAGAGAGAATTACTGAATTATTAATCGTTGCCATAAAAAGCCAGCGGGTGACATCAACATAAGTCATCACTCCCACTTGCAGGAATGATACGGGCGATTACTTCCAGATCAGAACCGATTTGTTTGCAGGAAATTATCGGTGCCAGCGAGGTAATTCATGACGGTGCCAGCGTGCTCTCCCAACGAGCGTGGGGTGGGCACCCGGCAGGGGCCTGGCTCAGGTGGCCTCGTGGGGCGGCCACGCTGCAGGCAGGCTGAGCATCGCCAGCAGCTCCAGGAGAAGCCGAGGTGATCGGCGCCGGAGGAGGTGCAGGACCAGCGACTGTCTCCACTGCAGCATCCCGACACCTGGAGATGGACCCGGGCCCCCGGCTGCAGTCCGCAGGGTGCTGGAAACAAGCCTTCCCCCTCCCACACAAAGATACACTCAAACATGTAGGTTCTTGATGGTTTTCTTCCATAAATTGCCTTCCAGTTGGGTCCTGAGTCTCCTTCTCAGAGACCTGCACCAGCAAAAGCAACGCAGACAGGTCAGGGGCTGCCAGGAACACTGAGCTGCCTCAGACCGGACCCCAAACCGACGTGTGGTTTATTCTCCAGAGCTGCTGCAACAGAAGAATCTACAGGCTGCACCATCACGAAGGTACCGCACACAAGAAATAGATCCTTTGACAAGAAGATGGTTGGTTTGGTGTTCTGTTGTTGTTTTTTTTAAAAAGAGAGTTCTATGTTCGGGTTGTAGCTGTATAGCACCAAAGCTAAAAAAATCCACAATGCTCTCCAACCAGCTGGCCCAAGCATCTGCTAGAGCCACAAAATGCAATTATATTACTCCCAAACGAGACGTAAAAATATCTTGTTTCCAATACTCTTGGTTTTAAGACTCATACTTAATGTCCTCTGGGTATTGCAGCAGTGCCAGATCTCCGTGTTATGTACTTTATTAGAGTTGTGTGAATGTCATATTAATGACTCCTGACCAACATGTTTACACTGCAAATAAATTCTCCCAGCATCCCCCGCCGCACCCCTCGCTGCCCGAGCCCGACTCAGCTTTTTTAACCGGTTATTGCAGCAGCAGCTGATGGGAGCAGTGGGAGGAGAAGCAGTGACCCCAAGCTCCAGAAATGCCTCTTTTTAATTTCTGGCTAATTGCCCTGCAAAATCCAATACCCAAATAAGCCAGTGCAGCCTTCCGCCAGGACGCCGGTCGCTGGCACAGCCCACATGCTCGCGACCTTCCCAGAGAACGCGCTAAAACCTGCCCGGTCACAGGAGCCGTGGCTCCGTCAGCAGGGCCATGCCCCGCATGCTCGAAACCCTCCTTCCGAGGGGCAGCCGAGGCAGAAAGACACTCCCGTTTGGGGGCAGAACGCTCGCTTCCAGGCTGCTGGCCTGGGCAGCCCAAAGCACGAGCTGCGGACGGGTGCAAGACACACATGCATGTCGCTGCCGTGTCTGCGCTCCTGCCCTGACGGAAAGCCGCAGCTCCAAGCTGGATCTTCAGAGAACTTAGAATGTGTAATTCAATTCTTCTAACACAATAAAAGAAGGATCTGCATCAAGCAGGATAGGAGGTCCCCCAGGCTTCCTGCTTAATGGCATATTACAGCCTGATTTCCCTCCTCCAGAGGAAATACCTCAGGTAACAAGGAAAACGTAGCTCACGGCACCGCTCCAAATTACCACGTATGGTCTTCCACACTGTCTTCTGTGCCCCGAGTACTCACATGCAAACAATGCAAAACCCCCTCAAAACCCCCCAAACCTCCTGCACTGCTGTCTGCTTGCCCTGCCCACATCAGGCAACGCATCCTTCACTACGAGGTCTTGGCATCACCAGTGAGTAGGGGCTGGCGCGCTGGCGCCAGGGAGAAGGGAGTAGAAATGCCTCTTCACAGTTTGACGCCCGTGGGCCAGCTTCTGTCACACCAGCAGCACCAAGAGAATAATCTCTCGTCTGCCACCTCGCTCAGGAACGGAGCTGCGAGAAACAGATCAGCTGGTGCCACGCGCAGCAGCACTCATGCACACACAGAGTTGGGCAAAAGGCGAGTTCCCAGCGAGCAGCACGTCCTGGGCGCCAGGGTGAAGCCTAAACGGACGCAGCGGAGCGTCCATTCCAGGTAAATCAATAGGAGAGCCGAGAGCCGCGGGCACAAGAAGCGGAGGAGCTCAGCTGCTGGGATGGAGAGAGCCTCTAGATGGTTGCCCAGGCTGGGATGGGCAGGATCAGCTCGGGAAGAATGCGCTGGGGAAGACTTCTCAGTGGCAACAGCAAACTCTCGTTAAATCCCACTTTTCACACATTGTGCTTTTGGTAATTATACGACTCGGCATCCACGACCCAGCAAAGTCTCAGCAAACCGCAAAACCACAGCCAAGCAGCTCCTCCATGCAAAGCCCAAGCCAAGCTAAGAGTGAGCCCAAGCAGCTCAAGTCATAAAAAAGAAGAAAAAAAAAGCACTATCCTTTTCAAATCCATTGGCGTGGTGAGGAAAGCACCACCTGTGAGACACAAAATACAAGGACGAGGTTTCTGCAAAGCCCCAAAGCTGCCAGCAGAACAGGAGGAGCAGTCAGCACCAGGAGGAGCAGCGGGCAGCAGTCAGCACCCCAGGACCCAGGTCTGGAAATCTTCCTCCCAAACACCATATCCCACACGGCTTCTTGCCATAAAGGAATTCCTACGGAGTTTTTGCTACATGCAGATTGGAAAAACTAAATCCAAAAGGCCTAGAAGAAAGTGGTTCAGCTAACGCTGATGTTTTATCAAGTTTCTCATATCAACAGTTTTCAAGAGATGCTTTTTCTGTCTGTGCCCTGGAGCACAAGCAGGGCTGCTAACGAAGAGCTGGTGCTCATTGGCTGCTCGGGCATGTGCCCCCTTGCCACACCAAAACCGTTCTTCCTTTTGAAAAGAGGGAGAAGGAATAGATTTATCACTAGAAGACACAAAGTCATTAAATAATTAAAAACAAAACTATAGGCACAATGAAAGCCCTCTGATTAGAAAACGCTGCATTTTAATGCGTGTTAATTCCCCTAATGATTCACTCTGTGCGTCTTACAGGGTCAAATCAATGTCTTCACTAAAAAATTCAATTACATCCCATTCATCGTATCTTTGGAGCGAGGCTATTGTTTGCTTTTGTCTCCTATCAAACCCTTTTTCTGTCGCTTCTTGCCCGAGATTACAAACAAAAGGCAGCGTGGAACCAGCAAGGTCAGACGAGACAGAGCCAGGCTTTGAAACCCCAGCCCTCTGTCCTCGGCGCTGCTCTTTAATTACACAGCGACCGAAGGAAATGAAAGGACGGAGCGCTCGCCGCCAACGCCCGACCCATGGCCGCCGGTGAGGCCCCGTCAGGGTGAGCGGCACTGGGAGGACCCTGAGGCCACCCAGGAGCATCCCCATGGGCGAGCGAGGGTGGCAGCAGCCCCTCAGCTGGGACGTCCCACCCGGCCCCAAAGCCCTGGGAGCAGCATCAGCCGCACACGGAAGG
>NW_009716529.1:62088-70199 GCF_000703405.1 Apaloderma vittatum
TTCTGACCGTACCTGCCCACGTCCCAGCAACTCTCGTGGCTTTCCCACCCAAGAGAGAGCCTGCAGGACTGAGCCCCACATGCGTAGCTCGTTAGACACAGGGGAGAAAAACCCTTAATTTGATCAGCTAATGGAAGCATCCTGTAAACCAATTAGGTAATTTAACATTAAGCTCACACAAGTTATGTTTTATTCTGAGCTTGGTCACATAACTCAGCAGTTTAATTTACAGTTTTGTTGCTTGGGCTGAAAGCATTTTATATAAATGAATGTTTGTTTTTATTTTGCACTCCCCCATTTGTTAAGATTATTAGCTCGAATGCATCACAGAGCCCTCGGAGCTGCACAGGCAAGTTGGCTGCATCAGACAGGGATCCAGCACGCCGGGGGGGCCGGGGAGGCTGTTGCCCATCACACATGGAGGAAAGTTGCAGACTCTGCTCCGAGCTGAAGGACTCGCAGTGGAACACACATTATTTGGGAGAAAAAGTTATGAAAATCTCTGACATTTGCACCGAACACCCCTGTCTGGCAGAAGACAGTCTGAATCCAAACTACACCCGGAGGGGATGCGAGGAAAGGCTGTTGCGGGAGATGCAGCCGCACCTCCTGCCCGCGTGCTGGGACAGAGCATCCTGCCCGGCAGGGCGGGCGCCCAGAACACCGAGCCCGGGTACCCAGCAGGAGCTGATGGGGATAGCTGTTGTCCCAAGGGCAGTACTGAAGGGCTGGATAAAGCCACGGACTCGGGCGGCAGCGCTTGCCTCCCACGTCATCCTTGCGAAGGTATCAGCAAGTCCCACCGCATGAAAGAAAAAGAGAAATTGGAAGCCAAGGAGAACTCCCTGCGCTAGTCAGCTTAGGCCACCTATCTTGTCTCAAAGTAAGAAATCATTACTTCTCAAAAAAAACCCAACAAACCATCAAATCTGAATTTCAAGTTATTACTTCGTAAGAATTATATGCATCCAAATTAACAAGCTTGAAATATATGCGTGTTTTAAGATAAAGCAGGAGAGTTTGTACACATCCCGGGGTTTATATCACAGAACTAATAAAGTTGCGATCTCTTAAGAAAGCACATTTATTCTCTTAGGAAATCTCCACTGCTACAAAGACAAATTCCAGCCCATTGCTTTCTTATTGCCCTTCCACTCTGAAATGAAAATACAAATTCATGTTGATTATGTTGCACCTTCTCAGCTGGGATCAAGCCATTTTCATTTTCTAGCCATCCCCACTCTCAAAGCCATTAATAGTCTGACTGTTACGACTGCAAACTGATCCGAAAGCCACACAGAGCAAGCTCTCACCACCTCGTTTAGCACTGCCGGAACAAAAAATTGCAATGCCATTTCATTCCTCCAGTTGTCTGGCCTAAAATAGCAAGAGGGTCGAGAGGGACGTCACACGAGGAGAAATCAGAATTGAGGGAAAAGCAAACACGGCTTTGGGTAACCAGCAGAGAGATGCAAGCCCGGCTGCTGTCAGGTTAACAAATAACCTGTTGGCAACACACCTTTAAACCTAAATGTTTTATTTCCTTTTGTGGAAAGTGCCCTTTTTTTTTTTCCTGGTCTTGAGCACGAGGCTGCTCTGCTTCACCCCGTGCTCCCCCAGCAAACGGCTGGTTTCCACACGTCCATTTTCTGGCAGATAAAAAGCCCCTCAAGTCACTGGGACGCGGCGGCTCCCTGAGCCATCACCGCCGGGGTCCCCACCAGTGGCCTGGGGAAGAAAAGGCTTTCCTCTGTTCCTGGAACAATAAGCCAAAGCCCACTCCAGAAGGGTCTTAAAGGAGATTTATTTTGCAGACGCTGTTTTAGAGCCTCTGCGTAGGAGAAAACGATAAATATTCTATCTTTGCTCAGTCTCTGCTGCTGCCACATGTCCCCCGGGAAGCAGCAAAGCAACAGGAGAGGGGAGAGCGAGAGAGGACACATAAAGGGGGGAACAAAAGATTCGCTACCAAAACCCAGGACTGGCGAGCACGACCCAGTGACGCTCGGCCACGAGGAGGCAGGTTTGGAGGGGCAGAGCTCCCCCGCTCACTCGCACACAGCACGGCCGCTTGTGTATAGCCGTGAAAAATATCACCGGACAGCTTCAGCCAGGCCACTCGGTCTATTGCCCTAATGAATGAAAACAAACAGGTCTGGGGGCCTGAAGTGTTCTCTGCCTTTGCTCGCTTTGCCAGAGAGCGGCAGACAACCTGCAGCCCGCGGGCACCACCAAGTCCTTCAGCGGCCTCGCCCAGCAGAAAACACCTCCCCGGGGCTCACATCTCGCCAAGAGGAGCGGTGGCAGCCCTGGGACCACTGATCGGCGCCATGGGAGAATAAAGTCACCAAGTGGGAACGCGTTTGGTTGGGGAGATGCACGTCTTGTTTCTCCACGCTGCGCACGGCAACAGGATTGCAGGTGGGGGGATGTTGTCATTAATAACAGCGTCTCGTTAACTATCTGCTAAAGGTCCACACTATTAATTTAACAGAAAAAAATGGAAGAGATTACTCTTACAGTTTTCAATTAAAATACATGATGTCTTCAAACTGCAACCTTAATTAGATATTAGAGGATGACATTTAGGAATCCTGAGCGGTGATGGCTGCTCAAATCACCTGACCGCGGAGGCGTTTCTCGGTGAGGCCAGGGCAGCTCACACCCACGGGCGATGCCGAGAGGGCTGCCCCTCGAGCTTCAGCACCGGAGCAGCTCAGCCTCAGGCCTAAAGCTAAAGGAGTAAAAAAAGTGCAACCAAGGGCAGCCTCAGCACAACAGAAGAAACAGCTTCAAACAGGCTTGGACACATTCCCCGAGAAAACTTAGGGAGAGAGACAGGAGTGCAGAAGGCAGGGGAGGAAAAATAAAAATAATTAAAAAGGTCAGATGAGAGATCAACACCACCCAAACCCAAGCCACAACAGGTCTTACACCCACACCAAAACACTTCCAGGGAGATCTGATGGAAATGGAGAACTCGACCTACGGGGTGAAAGGCGCCCAGGGCATCCTCGCTCAGCAACACCTTCCCGCACCCCAGCAACTTCAGACGCTCCCCGCTGATAAGGTACAATTGATGCCTATTTTACATGATCCCATTTCGACCGTGTTCATAGATATTTTCCAATACACACAGGACTTTAGCCTACTCTGCTATACTTTCCACTAAAATTTTAATTTCAGAGCTTGTTGGCTATTGTTTATTACCAGAAGGAAAACATCAACTGAGCTGTAAGGCTCAGCTCAGTGAAACCACGACACTTCTTCCAGGTCAGCACGACCAGGGCTCAAAGTGGCTGCTCCTTGTCACTCTTAAGCTTCTATCAAGTAGCAAGTGGACAACTTAAATGCTTTCTTTTCAAGGCAAAACCTAGTATGAAAGAAAAAATGGGTTAAGACGAGAAATAATTTTCCCTAGAACACATGGAAAAGGAAAAAAAAAAAAAGATCAGATGAGTAAGTGGTGGGTAATAGACACCAGAGCTACACAAGATCTGCTCAGCAATTCCACCTGCCAGCACACGGAAGAGAGTAAACTGCAACACGCAGCGGGGCTGCAGAATGGCGAGGCCATCACCACAGAAACGCACTCGGCAATGGCTGTCCTGAAACGCTCGGCTCAGAAGTGCCGTTAGTCGCAAGTATTAGCAAAGTCAGACCTTGAATCAGCCAGGGCCTAATGGGATTAGGATAGATTTTAGCTTCCATTTAAGTCCCAAACTGAGGGATAGCCAGTAAAGCAGAGCAATATTAAATAATGCCCGATCTTTAGTTACTGGAAGATACCCACAGATCATTACATGATTATTTTATTATTATTATTCTTTCTTTTAAATGACCTTGGGCTAGACCCTGTGTTTTAAAGAAACACGTGAACTGTTGTCTCGCTGTCGCCAGACGAGGTGAAAACACAAGCGCCTTCTCAATTTGCCTTTTCCTGCAAGGAGACAGCAGCAAAGCCCTCCACCACAGAACGGCACAAGGTTCATTAAAGGGAAAATATCCACGGTAATTGCCCCTTTCTGCATGTTCCTCACTCCAATATTCTCTAACATAATAATGTTCCACATTCCTGCAGAACTGTCTTTTCAGCATGTTTTTGCATTATGCCTAATTTTCTAAGAGTTTTTCAGTCCCACATAACGACACAGTTCAATGCAGAATCAGATATAAATCTGGCTTAAGAGACTCTCAACAGGAATTCATTTAAAACTGAAAATGTTAAAAGATTCTGTCTCTGATTTATGGCGTTTTCTTATTTCAAACAGGGAATTAAAATCCTTCCTGAAAGATATGTATTAAATCACGATAAAAGCCGGGTTCAAGTGACGACGCAGTCGGTGCGAGAGCCCCAGCGTGGAAACCTGGGATCAGCTGCACTGGGATCCCCCCAATCTCCCCGGAGCGAGCCGGAGCCCCGGCTTCACCCGTCCCCTCCTGCCCCAGCATCTCCCTCCTCCCGAAGATCCGTGGAAGGAAGGAGCTGCTTTGCCCCACGGGATTATCCGTGCCGCTTACACGAAGGGCTCTCCCAGCTCTGAGGTGCTCTGTAAATACCACACGAGCACCCCTGTCACTGTGCAAACAACATTTCATCCTAAAGAATTACCAACTGTACTTACAATTACTAAAAATTATTATAGAAGTGGTATCTCGTACTCGTGAAAAGATAAAATCATAAAACGGAGCCTGGACTGTGGTGGCATTTGCAGCCCTGTACCCAAGTACACTGAGGCCGACGGAAGTTTATGAAAAGCACTTGAACGCAGCCGTGCAGCGCGTTGCTACGAGCCCCAAGTGCTTTATTAAGTGTTGGAGATCCCCAAAGAACCTGTGCGAGACCAACAGCTTGGGAACATCCCTGCGTCACCAGCTGCCAGCCTGCCCAAGAGCCCCTCATCTCCTACTGACCTAGTGCAATAAAAACATCTAAACGGAAGAACCACCAATAGCAAATATAGGAGTAAACAAGTAGAGACAGACAGAAAAAAAAAATATTCAAATGTTTATATAATTAATTGCTCATTACTGGCAGGGCACAGAGCTATTAGCAGGTCCGCGAGCTCCCTGCCGTGCAGTGCCTGTTCGCTCATTAAAGCCTCTTTGGTCACCACCATGCTCAGGCCCAAACCCCCTCCAGTGAAGCATGGTGACAAGTCTCCAGAATTCTATTTCTAGGACCCAACCAGCCCCACAAATCTTCCCAGAGACAATATAATGGAGCATAAAGTCAGCTGCTGCCGCTTCTCTCCATCACGCAGCTGTGAGAGCAACTCAGACACCAGCAAGTATTTGTTCTCTTCCCCAAACATCCGCCCGATAAATCCAAACAAACCCCAAACAAAACCAGGGGCATCAATGGGATAGGAGACCTTTCCAAAGCGTTGGTATTATCACCTAAAACGTTACACACGATCCCGTTACAGGATCAATTAAGGAATACGTCTTCCTTGCACTGGGGCGCAGGGAGCAGCCAGGGCCGAAGCCCCAGAGCCAGGGAACTGAAGGGCACGGAGCCCAGGGAGCCCCCACCGTGGCAAGAGCAACCAGAGAAACTGAAACACTTGAGAAAAGAGAGATTTGTTCCCAGGCTAAGGTAAGACCAAGCCATTTGTGTTGTAAATCTAAGTGTCAGGCTCTCTTTCCTTGTTTTAAGTGTTCACAGCTCGCTAAGTTCTTCCTTCTAACTGTTACTTGAGGTTTAGAAAGAAAAAACCCCAACCAATCAAAAAAAAAAAATAACACCACGAAAAATGACTATTGGAACCCAGTCGCAATTCCCAATTCCCAGCAGGTTCTGCTGGGTTGGCTGGTTGGTTTTGGTGGGTGCTGGTTTTGGACAAGGGAAAATAAAATGGCAAGGGGAAAGGGCATCATTTGCGTGGTAAAAGCTCTTCACAATCCTGAGTGGTGCTGGGCAGCTAATTGCCCAGGATTTCTGGCGTTTCTCCTCAGAAGGGAGCTGCCCTGCAGGCTGGGGCAGGACGGGGACGACATGCGGTTACCCGGGGGACCCCGTGTCCCAGGGGTCACCCCCCCCCCCTGCCGCAAAATCACCACTGGCTGTGTCGGAGCTGCTCCAGCTTCACAGAACAGACGAGATGGCCGAGAGCACTAACAACGTTTGCCAGAGGTTAAGCATCCCAGGCAGTTTCATGGTCTTTACATCTGTAAGTGATTGATTTCTGATTTTTTTTTTCAATAAATCCAAGCCTCTGCTCCCAGGGTGGGGCAGGAGCCCCGTGCGTCCGTGCTGAGCCAGGGGAGGGAGCAAGGCTGCCCAGGGCTGGTGCGGGTGGTATTTTTAGCACAACAGCTATTTACTAACTCCATTCCCAACGGGAATTCAGGAAGGAAAAGGGATGCTGATGTATTTCTCACTAAATATAGAAAAAGGGCGAGCCACTGTACACAGCCACCAGCTCCCGCACAGACGCAGCCCTGTTGGGTGGACACGGCCTCGGTGGCACCGCGACCACCCGGCGTGGGGCTGGCTCTGCCTTCCCTGGGCTTTAACCTTCAAGCTTTCGCGTTTGGAAAAAGCTTTTTAAAAGCAGCTCTTAGACCTAATTGGCTCCCATTTGAAGCCTTGATCCTGTAATGAATGGCTCCAGAAATCAAACAAAGCCTTTTCTACACAAACAAAACTGCCTGTTACAAAAGCAGAACGTTTTTAGGGTAATACTGACTTTAACCGCGCTGTCAAGGCAAAGGGACAGCAAGGATGAAAACGACCCTCTCTCCTTTAAGGCAATCCAAATCCAGGCGCCAGAGGGGACCTCCAACCTCACCCAAGCCTGCACCTCACGCCCCCAACAGCAGGCTCATTTCACAACTTAGTTAAGAGCATACCTTCTATAGTTAAAAAAATCCACCCAACCAAACACTAAAACCCAGCCACCCTTGTTTAACAGAGAAAGGGATGCATTTCAGAATTTCAGAAGGACTCTGTTCTTCTCCAAGTATTTAAAGTTCTCGAGAGTCAGTTTTGACATCAAGGAGCTCAGTGCTCCCAGCTGCATGGGGATTCCCTGTCTAATTCCTTTTATATTTAGTCTTCAGCCGACATCCTTTATTGCCTAATATTTACCAATGACTTGCAGATACCCGAGCAGCACGCAGAAGTGGAAAAATGCCACCCAGGGAAGCCAAACACGCAGCGGTTCCTCCGCCTCGCCCCCGTGGAGGCGGCTGCTGCAGGGAGGGGCTCAGCCCCCCAACACTATCGCTCCCAGCTCAGCCCCTCCGCGTCCCAGCGCCGCCACAAAGCAAAACCCTCTGGGCTCACCCCGAGGAACTGCTGTTTGCTCCTCCTGGTTTTCCTCTCCGACTCAGTTACATGTGTTATAGTCCAAATCCCATCACTTAATGTATGCAAATTATGTTAAATATTTCATTCATTAAACGGCTCAGGTTATTACTGAATTGCACCTTAAGCTGTTCAGAAAGTTAATTCTTCTTGCACTTCCTCGGTCCTGGAAATAACCAACTTAAATGAATATTTTACAGTTTGTGCTAGACAGCACATTTAATAAAAATTCTATCCTTTTTAGGGCTATTCTTTCAAGCAGGCTTCGGAGCACTTTGTGACTTTAATTATCAAGAGGGAAATGATTATTTTTGTTTTGTTTTGTTTTGTTTTTAAAAAAAAAAGTTTGTTTCACTCCTAGCACGGAAGTACCCAACAACGTGCTGAGGACCCAAACACAATGCTGCTGGGAGAGAAGCACAGTTAGAAAGCTATTTTCTGAACAGCTAACGGAGGGGAGGAAAGCAGCAGAAGAATTGGAGAGCTTTTTTGTACTCCTGCAACTCGCCGATAGCTTTGCTGTTTGAAATGGAATCGCTCCTGCAATAGCCCATAACGTGCCACGAGTCCTGCGGGAGCTTCGCAGAGTGATGCGAAGTGACAGGCTGCCCTCCTGTTCCAGCCCCACCGAGAGCGGCGGTGTCCTCGCCAGCGCCGACAAGGTCGTTACCACTTCTAATTAGGGGAGCGGGTCCCGGGGAACGGGTCGGCGCAGGCGGCAGCTCCCGGCCCATCACGCAGCTCGCCCGCCTGGGGTCAAGGCAGGTCGAAGCCCGCTTTGACGTGTGCCCCTGGATGG
>NW_009716530.1:0-14328 GCF_000703405.1 Apaloderma vittatum
ACCAGGCTGCCTCAGAGGCCTCGCAATAACGTCCTGTAGGTGCTGAAGGGAATGAAAAGAAAAAAAACCACAAAGCATCCTATGGCAAAATCCTTCTGCAGAGCTCACAGTGTCACAGCAAGCAAGAATCCGCCACAGAGCACCCAGGGCAGCAGCTGCGCTGCAGCAACTCCCACACCCGCCTCTACCTCCTCCCAGCGTGGAGCCCCTGGGGTTGTCCCCCAGCAAGCCCCAGGAAACACTCGCTTTGTGCTTTTTAGCTCGAAGGCTGCCTCAACAGACTTGGTGCTCCAGCAACAGCAGGTCTTGGCAAAGCCCAGGGACACAGGTCTCCCTGGCTCTCGGTTAAATGCTGACAGACGGGGAGGTCCTGTGGCTGCTACGCTGAGAGAAGTCTGGGTGGCAAAGAGCCTGTGCCCCTGCAGGGGTGGGAGTGGAGAGAAAGAGGGTGGCAGGTGAAAGCCCAGGCCTGGCAGCTCCCAGAGCAGTTTTGATTTGATTCCCCACTGCTGTCCCCACCCTGCTCGGCAGAAGCAGGTTTGGGAGGGTGCCACATGGCCAGAAGCACCAAGCCCAGGCCAGGCTGCCCTTACGAGCATCCTTCAAACCCACCCTGCAGAGTTCGCATCACAAAGCTCAGCGCAAGCTGAAAAAAGGCTCCTTTTTCCTGCACAGCAAAAAAAAAAAAAACAAACCCAAACACCCCACCGTTTCAGAACGAAAGCAGGAAATCCTTTTTGCCTTTATGCAAACAGACAAGCATTTACCCTGTGTTTGCTCTGCAGCTGTGTCCGCCTTCCCCCTCCCCAGCTTCCCCATTTTTCCCTGCCTGTTCTCCGCACGTTTCTCCTTCGCGGCTGCTGGAGCTTTTGTCCCCGGCAGGCAGCGAGTGTGAAAGGACCCGGTCCCCGAGCTTCCCATGCCACAGCCCCTCGCCAGCATCAGCATTTCCAGCCTGCAAGGTATGGGGCTGCCACTGGGGAGCTTTTAAAAACCAGTCTGGCACAAAGAACATGGAGCTCCTACCCCAGCAAGAGCTTTCCCCCCTCCCTGCCCGATGAATTTGCAAAGCCTCATGTAACCGCACAGCCTGCTTCTCTCATTTGTTTCATTATTTCTGCTTTCAATAATTTATAAACACAAGAACTGAGGCATCAATGGATAAGGGGAAAAGCAAAAAAAAAAAAAAAAAAAGAGCCCTGACTTGAAATAGAAAAGAACAACTGCCAGCCATTTTAGGAGTTTTAAAATCTCGCACAGAACAAGGCTGTCAGAGCTCAGACACAGCCTCACCAATGGCCGTTTCCAGGAGGGCTTTACTCTCTTCATACTGGAAGGAAGAGGCAGAAGCGTTGGGCTGTTTTTTGGTTTTTTCTACCTAATTAGAAAGGTTTTTTCAGCTTCCTGCCTGCAGGGGCAAGGGTCTACTCCACAGGGCCACAATTGACTTTTTTTCTGCTCCTCTTGCCATGACCCTTTTTCCTCCCAGTGGGGCAGGAGCAGAGAACCCCAGGATGGCAGCCAGCACCCTGGGGGCTGTTGTCTTACACCAGGTCTCACTCCTCCAGGGGACTGTGCTCTTCTTGCGGTTTAGAGGTGCATTTTCTGTTAACTCTTTCTAGCAGCAAGACAAGCTGCTGCTTTCTCTACGTCACAGGAACACCGACTCTAGATGAGGAATGATCTGCACCCTGGTAAGGACCAGCTACGCAGGCAGGTGAGCCAGGCTCAGGCTGATGTGTCCCTTTTTACAGCAGGCAGACAAACACGAGACAGCTACCGGCACCAGCGTCAGCACCTGTGCTCCCGCTGGGTCTGTGGCACTGTGAGCTGTCGCTCCATCCGGCTCTTCCAGCTCTCCAACTACAAGCACAGCAAATTATTCACTCGGGATTATTGTCTTGGGGAAGGAGAGACTTGCTTTCGACGGTATTTCTTGAGCAGCTGCGAGAAAAGCTTGAGAAGACACCACACGATGCCTGATACTCACTCCAGCAGCTCTTCAGGACAGGCTGGAGAATCCCCTCAGCTAGAGAGGGTAGTTCAAGATAGCCCAAGCGCTTCGACAGCGTGGTCAGCGCTGCTGCAGCTAAACTTGCCTGGGAGAAGGGATCAACAGCCTCGCGTCACTCCGGAACGTGGAGGACGCTGGCGGAGCTTGGCTGTCAGCCATTCACACCTCAGGGGCTGGTTTCTTCCCAGCCCACGTCACAGGGAAGGGACACCCTTCCCGCGACTGCCTGGGACTGTCCTGGACACAGAGGAGTGCTTTAATTCTACTACACACACGTTAGAGGCAACCATTCTCTAACAGCAAAACCTCGTTTTGCTTCTAGTCAGTCATGACCTGCCTACAAACAGGTGCATAATGAGGTCTGTCCCCTCCCCTGCTCCATCCCCCACATTTTATTAAATTAACTACACAAACTGTGTATACACAGACCAATAGCAACAGTCACCTTCGACAAGTTATTAGGCGTAAAGCTCGTTCTCTTTCTTCTCTGGGAAAGGTGAAGCCTGCTCCATCACCCTGACGAGACCCACATCACTCCCCCTGCTATTCAAGGAAATAAAAAAAACCCAAACAAACCACAGTTCACTTAGTTATTGACCAATACTAAAATACATTTTAAGAGATGAATGATGGGGATCCTCAGCAAAAATCTACCCGAGTCCAGGGTCCTGCTTCCTGTTCAATCTAGGCCAGACCCCTTTCTCTAGACTGCTATCTCATCCTTTTGACTTCATTTAGACCTTCCCTGTCTATACTATGCACTAAGAAAGGATCGTGGTTTAGTCAGGAAAAGCACTCTCAGGGCATGATCCTGCTGCCTCTGATCCTTAGCTCTGTACAAGACACTTGGCCACTCTCCACTTGTGCTTGCCTCAATTATTCAGGTTTTCCCCTACGCAAATACATCTGCTCAGATAAATAATTGAACTGAACAAGAGAAACCATCGCTAACACCTACAATCTCTAGCAATTAAGACCAGGAAATCAGACAGACAAAAGCTAATAACCACCAAGAGAAGTGCCTCGATCCCAAGCTTTTTTTCTTCCGTGCAATGTGAGCGCAACCAAGTCGAACTTCAGTCAGCCCCACTGCGAGAGGGTTAAGCCAGATGAAATTCCAAGGTCCCTTCCAAATAATATTACTCCACAAAGTACCCTTGCAAGCAACAACTCGGAAGATGCACACCACCTCCGTGAGGTTTTTAGGAGCTTTTATAAAAGGCAGAGGCCACGGTTTTTAAATAAAAGTTTAATTCCTTCATCAGGTCTTAAGTTTAAACACAAATGCTGCTGAAAATCCTCACACTGCTGCTCCGATGTCCCGGCTCTGGGGTCTCAGGGCATCAGCAGTGCAAGAGGCTTCAATACAGGAGGCAGGAATCAGACTCTTGGTAGAGCTCAGTGCAGGATGCAAAGCAAAGAAGCACGAGACACACAACTTTCCAGACAAACACCAGTTCCTATACAAAAAGAAAAACCCCGCGCCGTTAACAGAACTGTTAAAGTTGCCACAGGACAGAGTTCTAGGAAGGGAGAGAAGCCTCCAGTGAAAGGCACAGCTAAAGAAGTACTTGCCTAGATCTTGATCAAGTCTTGCAGTTAGTTCCACTCACACCCCAGCCCCATGCCTCTCAAGAGCCATGCTGGTTACTCTAGCAAGTGATTTCAAGTTCCTTACTGTCCCTTTTTCCCTTCCTCCAGCTCAAAAAAATAAAAAAAAATTAAAAAAGAGGAGTGCTTGTAAAAAACGGAGCATAAAACAGCTTGGTCTATAACCCCTACGAGTCCAGGAGATACGATTGTCTGGTACAGTTACTAACTATTCAAGTTTCAGATGATACTTATTACATCTGGGAGCCTCAGCCAGCTCTAGATTTGGTTATTTTCTTTCAGGCACTTTGCTGCCCGTCAGGTTGGTGTTAAAAATACGTTGTTTTTTTTTCTCCCAGTACCACATAGCACCAGCCTCTTTAACCCATTGTTGTAAGCACTCGTTAACAGCATCAGACCCACTCCAAGAGCTTCTTCAGGTTTTGTAGTCCTGCAACCTCCTACGCTCCTTGCTTTCAAGGAGCAATACCTTCAAGGTGAGGCAAACAATGACCAGAACGAGCCACCAGAATGTGTCAGTAACTTACAGGACAACAGGATTGCAGGCAATAAGAGGCTAAGACAGCTGGACACAAAAGCTGTTGTGTATTAGGTCACCCCAGCGTCTGAGCAGGCACTTGCTCGATGCAAAAGCCAAGCTACTACAGGATAAAGAGGCTCAGTTTACTAGTGTACTGGTAAAAAAAAAGAAAAAAGGATCAAGGGTTTGCACAGCAAGTCAAGGTGCAGCTGTAGTACAAGACAGCAGTGCTCTAACCACCAGAGAGGCCAAGAGTAAGCTGCAAAATTGCGGAAGGGGTTTTAGCCTGCGCTAGAAACTAAAAGCACGCAACCACGAGTCCTCTATACGTAAGGAGAAGAATGCTTGTCCAGGGTGCACCTTCACCACGCGGCTGAGACAGCAAGGCAGGGCCACACAGACTACGCTCTCGCCTTCACTTTGCTGTGCAGCAGCGCTGAAGAGCATTTAATTTCATCAATAATGACGGTGAGTTCAAGTTTGCAAGCTACGCGATTCTCCTTTTGTGGAAGCTGTAGCAGAAACAACCTCCCAGGTGTCCCCCAGGGCTTCACCTTGGGTCAAGCTTGGCCAAGAACCAAGCCTTTCCCCACTGCTCTTCAAGGGCTCCTGTCATGTCTAGAGTGACAAGCCAGCCAGCAGTCTCTCAGGCTCTTGCTGAAGATCCAGATCAACGTGTCCTAGGGAGCTCTACTTCCCAAACAATTTAGGGTGCGCATGCCAGATCATCTAACCCTGCCCACAGACAAATCCTCTCCTCCCCCCTCCACCCCTCCCCCCCAAAAAAAACCCCAACCAACAAAACAAACTGTGGCATTTAGCCATGTGTCAGTCCCGCTCTCCACAGATCTGCGGAATTGGGTCATTACTACTGATGAGCCCCAATTCATGGGGTTGCTGGTGGAGTTGGAGTGTTACAGAGATGAGTTTACACCCCCCCCAGCCTCCCAGTGTTGGGATCAGAGCCAGTAAGCCCGGCTTAAGCAGGAGGAGCTGTGGAGAACTGCACTGGAACAAGCAGAGTCTTCTACTGAACTTTACAACAAGCTGAACAACTTTTGGTTTTAAAAAAAGCCATACAAGCAGCAGCTGACATCTGTTGTTATAAAGGGACATGGCTGAATAGGTAGGAGACAGATTCCCCATTATGAGTCCTCCTGATGGCCTCCGCAAGGATCATCGAGATGTCAATCACCTAGAGGGGAAGAACAACACATCAACATCACTGAGAAAAATACCAGCTGTTATTCCAGACTCCGTCCAAATCAGGAAGAACTTGAAGAGTAAAGCCATCACCCAGATTTACAACATGCCATTACAGATGAAGAGAAATCGCTTTTACACAGGATTGGGATTTAATTACTTACCATTCTGAAGATATTCTACATAGAGCACTACAAGAATTTATTGGACTGTTGATCTCTGTCAGGATGACAGCCTTGCTGTCACCCTTCTCCACTGAGACTCCCCAAGTTCAGTCCGTCTACCCTAGGACTACCTTATTCATTTTGTATCTTGGTAGGTAGTTTCAGAAAGCAGCATCATGTTCACAGGAAACTAAGTGAAATCTGTATTTAATAATCCTTCTGGATAGCTTCTCAACACTGAGCATCAGATGTCAGCGTAAGAGTGAGGTGTTAAGTGAGAGCCTGAAAAACTACTCCACTGCAATCTTTGGCTACAGCTAATTACATACTCATTACCAGTTTAACATTTTGCCTGCACTAACTGTAGTGCAGAGCTCAGAAAGAAGTTGAAGCATTTGACATCTTGCAGATGTGCTCAGTCGCAGCAATACCATCAAGAAGTTAGCATTGAAAAAAAATAAATGCAATCTAAAAGCAGTCTGCAATTAGCTCATCATTTACATCCACAAGCAGCTTAAAATGCATTGCAGCTTCAACCAGTTGGGCTTCCTTTTCACCAGAATCCCAGTACTGGTGAGCCTGTTACACCTACAACACAGCACCAGCCATTCCAATACCATCGAGAAGTTAGCATTGAAAAAAAAAATAAATGCAATCTAAAAGCAGTCTGCAATTAGCTCATCATTTACATCCACAAGCAGCTTAAAATTCGTTGCAGCTTCAACCAGTTGGGCTTCCTTTTCACCAGAATCCCAGTACTGGTGAGCCTGTTACACCTACAACACAGCACCAGCCATTCCCTTTCCAGGAGTTCTCTAAACACCTGCATCTTGTAGATCTGTGCTATGAAGCTGCTATTTAGGAGGTCCATGGCTGTGCACATGCTATAGCAGCACCTGAAGCATCTGATGGACCTATTACACCCAAATGTTCAGGTAAAACTGCAACTTCCAGCTGCGCATTAGCAGAGGAAATCCTCAAGTTCTGCCTTGCTTAAGCTGTACAGCTGATTTTTTTTTTCTTCCTGGGAAGTCAACCTCAGCTTAGGAAACAGTGTCACGGCACTTTTCCTAAATGGAAAGCCCAAGACAAAGCAAGCATCAAGAGACCAACCTGTAGCTTGCATACGCATGGCAAAGCATCTTTGGTCATCTCTGGCAAACACCTGAGCACTGCACTGTGGAGCAGTGTGAACTGTCTTCAGTCAAACCAGCAAGACACATCCATGGGACAAGCCTGCACTCCCTCTCCAGCTCACTTGCACAACCAGCCATGAAGCATTCACCTTCCCTAGGCCAAGCTTGCTTTGTTTTATAAAAACGGATACTCTCTCACAAAGGGCTGGGCATTATGGGACACAAACATGACTGAAACTGGCATTAGGAACTTTAGAAAGTTCCTTTCTGCTTCGGTATCATCAGCCTCTCATTCCTCCAAAGGACACCATGATGAACTGTGTAAGTCGAGCTGGATTAGAAGTTCATTTTAGCAGTTTAACAGCTCTGCTGTCCCACAGCAACGGGAACAGGACAACTGGTCAACACGGCCATCGATTCCAGTACCAACGAAACTGCTGTGAGCACCAGACTCTTATAGGGCTTTCCCACCACCAGGATGACCAACAGAAGCAACGGAAGAGAAAGTAGATGCTCACCTGGATTTTAGGGCACTGCTTCATCTTGTCCTCCTGGGGTATTGTGTTTGTGACTACAACCGCCTCAAAGCAGGCATTGTTGATCCGAGAAATTGCTGGCCCAGAAAAGATCCCGTGAGTTAAGATGGCATAAACTTTGGTGGCTCCAGCTGACACAAGCCTACAAGGCAGGGAGGAAAAAAAGCAGAAGGATGAGAAATCCTTAGCAAGTATTAAATTGACATTAGTGCAGGGCACATGGTAAACATAAAAGAAGACAACACCATATGCTTAAGGGACAGGCTACCTTTGATTCCTCCCTCCAGCCCATTATTGATTTGGGGGGAAGAAAATGGTTTAATGACTGCCATAAAATCCATCACAGGTAAACTACACATTGGAAAAAGTGTTCTTCTTAGCAATGGGACATTTGAACTAAATCATATAATTCACCGTCAGAGATTTTTGCCAACACAAGGTAGCAGATATTTAGTACTGAGTGTTGCATATACTGGATTTTCTGGTGTAGAAAGCTTGAAAGATATCAAAGCTCGGTATAGTGGAGTATTTTAAAGACAAGCATTTTTCAAACAACAATTAAAAAAACCCAACATCACTGTGGTCTTCTAGCTATTCCAACCCTGAGAACACTAACTAGATTTTTTTACTCACAGATAGATAATTAAGAAACTGTTATTTTGTGAAACTTGACATGCAAATAATCCAATCAACTCATTACATCACACCCGCTAGCGATAAGTTTCTGATTTAGGAAGGAACCAGTCAGCCCTACTCACTTGTCTGCAGCATGACAGATGGTACCACATGTGTCTGCCATGTCATCTACCAGAATGGCCACTCTATCTTTCACATCACCCACCAGCACCATGCGATCCACTTCGTTGGCCTTCTTGCGCTCCTTGTGAATGAGGGCGAAGTCTACATTCAACCGATCTGCGATGGAGGTCACTCTGAAGGGAGAACAGTTCCCAAACAACACTTGGCACAAGTTTCAACCAAATCTCTTTTAAAACGGTTAAAACACAAGCCACCGCTGCAGTAGAAGCTGTCACCACCTCTGTTATTGCTCCCAAACAATTGGTAAAAAGACACTTCACCTTAAGTTTCCCTTCAAGCAGTTAAACTGCAATCTCTGATCTAATCACTCCCAGTGACAGCAACCAGATTAAGGCATCCTGACCATCGTATATTAATTTGCGTTTAAAGCTTAAAACAAAACTTCAACAGCAAGTTTGGCAAACCTGAAGCCATCAGAACGCTCGGGGAGTTGTAATTTTTGTAACGCTACACTGGAAAGTTGTGCTATGACGGGGATCTACTTGCACTCATACAAGCATTGGGTTGTCACACCAAATGTGCTGGCCCAAGGACAGTGGCAGCAGTACATACGCAAGAAATGCAAGCCCACCACCTCACACTTACTCTAGTTAACACGACCACAGAACAACCTTAGAGGGACCTAAACTTTTATATATATCAGTACCAATGAGTAGTAAAGAGTTTAAAAGCATTAAGAGCAAGAAGGAACAAAACACACATGCCCTAAGATATTCTACACTCGAGTATACTCCTGGCCTCAGCACATCAGGCACCACCCTGGGAATCCTACCCAAGACTGTTCAACTAAACTGTTTATTGAAGTATTTAGTTCTGTAGCATCTCCATAAAATATTGCACCAGCTAAAATGGGCACATTTCAATTTAAGTGGCTTTTGAAAAGGTTTGGTTTTTTTTTTCCCCAGGAATCAGATTACAGCTGGCTGACTTGGCATTTCATATGCTGCATTATGCAACAAGCTACAGAAGCAGCAGAATATATAAAAGGTCTCATTCAATACACGGGCCACAAAAAAGAGCTATTGGAAGACGCAGCAACCCGCAGCTGTAGTCTCTTGGCTGTTTGTAACAGCTTCGCCACTTTGAAGTACGCGAATCAGGTCAGCACACACCAACATTTTGGAGTGACAGTCCTGGATTAAAGAATACATCTGCATCCTCCTGCCATTCACATGTACCCTTACACAGAAGTACCAAGGCACAGCCTAGTTTTTCCTAACAAGCAGCTGGGAACTGCTTTCAAACTGGCATGTTCATCTGCAGAAAGATGGGAAACGGTCAGACTATCCAAGCTTTTTGGAAAGGAACCATCTCTCTTCCTTGCTCTATGGGAAGAGGAAGAGCAGCAACACACAATCCCAGCTAGATATTCAAACTCAGGGCAATTAAGAAAGAAAATGCCTTAATATTACAAAGAAAACTGTCTGGATACACATGTATCATTAACTGGCAGTGGTAACCTTGTCTTGGCACAGGGCTATGAGCTACACAATTCCCTCTTCCAATCTGCATAATTACACTTCTACAAAAGAAACACATGTTCTAGTCCAAGTGATGTAGTATTGGTGCGATTCCTACCTATGCAGCTGCAATTCTGTCAGCTAATTAATTCTCCATGTAGCCCAAGAAACCTGCTAAACATCCCTTAAGAAGAACATTTAACTCCTCTCGCTGCCACAGATGGCTGTAGAGAAGGCCAGGCTGGCAGAGGGAACACGTGTCTTAAGGGTAAGGCCACAAGCGCTGCTGGGAAGCGGATACAGAAGCTTCCCCGTGAAGGTAACTGTCTGACAGCTCACCTCTTGGCTCCACCAGCATCTGGTGAAACAATGGTGCAGTTCTTCCATTCTGCAATATTCTCTTTGATCCATTTAAGCACGGCGGGCTCAGCGTACAAGTTATCAACCGGGATATCGAAAAAACCCTGCAAGGGAGACAACAGGAACAGATACAGCTGAAGGTCACGTTCCAAAAACAGTTGGAAGAAGCCATCTATGTGATCAGGCACGCAGCCAGAACTTTCCAGCTTTCCTTTCTAACTTCCTTCAACATGAGGACAGTAGCCTTTGGGGTATGCACAGCAGTAACGTAAGAAGTTTCCAGAGCCAGAAATAGTTCAGCAGCGTAAACAACACTTCACATCTGACACCTTCACAATAAGGTAGTTCTCTCCTAAGGGGAGCAGCAAACCAGCCACAAACACATTTCCAGAGCAGCCCATTTACAAAGTCAATCTTTAAAGCTCGTTGTCTACACTGTTTGCATCTACAGGAAACTAAGGAAAATAGTTTGAGTAACATTTGTTTTTAAAACTAAGGCAGCTGGTTCTACAACTCTACACTGACCCAGCAGACTCAAAGGTCACCCATAAGTCAGAAGTTAACCCTGGACAGGGAGGTAACTGGCAGAAGAGCGGGGGCAGCTATTCAAGAGGACTGCTTCAAGGCATACAGGCAACAGATCCTTCCTACCATCGCTCCTTCTGTGCTCAGCAACGCAGTAACTCCAAGAACCAGGCTGAAACCAACCAGATGCTGACAGCTTATATACACAAACTCAATTATTCAGCTGAATCTCCCCAATGCTGCTGGTGAAAGGTCAGCCCTGCGGCACAAATCACAACTCCGAGCCTCTTGGGCAAGAGGGATACCCCTTCAGGCTCCATTCTTTTATTTCATGATCTTTCCAAACATTTTTTTTTTTCAGCTGTGCCCCCACAGGTATTTTTTTGTTTTCCTCATCTGAGACAAAGTATTTCTGGGCAAATTACACCAAAGTGTGAATGGCTGCATCCTCAACTGTGAAAAGAGCAGCCAGCCCATCTACTTCACCAGCCTGCAGACAGCCTGCCCTTCTGGATTCAAAGTGTTTGCAGCAATACAACAGGTATTCTCCCCTCTGCTGCACCCTCTCAGGTGTTTTCATGGTCTCAGAGCACTTGCTCAAGGTGGAAACAAAGATAACTGATAATTTAACAGCTTGCTGTCCTTCACCCTGGAACATGCTCTTGCCACTTCACTTACACAGCACTGACCAAGATTTTAGTTGCTCTGGGAGACTATTCTGTTCACTAAGCCAGCAAAAACCACGAATAATTTTGAATTCACCAGCAGCCTGGGAGAGAACCAAAGTCAACCTACGTAGAAGGGTGGCACTGAACGAATCCGAGCAGGATTGCCCATCCTGTCAGCAGCAAGCTGTCAGATCACCCGTCCTGGCACACTGAACCCTCACAAGCAGCTGTGCCAGCACATCTGGAGGCAGAGTTAACCCCAGGGCAGCAGTATTGCCAGCCACGGCGTCAAACAGCGCTGCTTGCTTCTCCCGGACAATTCAGTGAATATCAAAGCTCTACTGGATATTTGAGAGCATCTTGATAAAGCCATTCACCTCAAATTCCCCAAGGGACCAGTCAGGAATACACAGTGTCAGTGTGTGGCATTGAAACTGCACAGATCATTTTCTAGCCCAACATTCATTTAAGTGGGGCTCAATATGCTCAATCTGATCCAGAAGAGCTGTAATGTCATTTACAGATGAACCCATCTCCTCACCCTCTTCTGACTGATTCCACAAGTCACTTCCAGTCCCCTGTTCTGATCATCGCTGTGTCTCAAAACAGAAAAATAAATTATATTGCTGGAAAGCCTGCAAGGCAGTAAAGAGGCTCAGACTGGAGACGGTAAGTACTTTCCTGATTTGTAGCTCCTACCTGAATCTGAGATGCATGCAGGTCCATGGTGATTATATGATCTGCACCTGCTACAGACAGCATGTTTGCAACCAGCTTGGCAGAGATTGGAGCTCGACTCTAGTACAGGGGGAAAAAAAAAAACCCACCACAACAGTATTTAAAGCAAGTTCAACTCCTTCATCAAGATGTCAGTCTTCCACTTTTAGGCAATGATTCACAAGCAGTTACTAAAAGTAGGCACTCGTTAACATTACATCTTTTCATCAACTGGTGATTACAGCTTGGTGTATTTTCAAGAAGAGCTAGATCTTTTTGTAAAGACAAATTCACAGTCTGATGCCCTGAGGTTTAAAGAAATGAAAATCAAAGTTTTATCTCCTCCTCTGCACACACAACTTTCATCCCTGTCTAGCAGTCCAGATTTTCAAGGAACACATTCATCTTCCCAGCACCTTTTACCACATCCCTTACCTTGTCCTTTTTGTCCTGCCGAGCGTAAGGAAAGCAGGGTATGACAGCTGTGACTCTGCTGGCTGAGGCAATCTTACAGGCATTTATCATGATGAGGAGCTCCATCAGATTGTCATTGATTTCCCCGCAGCCGCTCTGCACGATGTAGACGTCCTCGCCACGGACACTCTCACCTATTTCCACGCTGGGAAAAAGAGACGAGGAAAGGAAAGTTGTATCCAAATACAAATTAAACCACAGTCGTTACGTATGCCTGCGGAGCAACCAAGGGATTACATTCCCAAGGGCCTGTGGGCGACAGTGTCACGTAATCAAGGGTGTTGAGCAGGAACACCGGTGCTTATTTACTCAGTAACTCTTTTACATCGCTCGCTGATCACATTTAATGGTTCAGCCAGTGAGGCTAAAAGCACTCAGCGTGTACTCTTGATCTCGACACAAGCTGAGCGTGTAAACACCCCGGAACGGGCCTTGTTGCCCTGGAATCAGCAGCACAATCACCTCAGCTAAACGAAGCAGCGAACAAAGGTAGAAAGGACGATGGCTAGCCAGCAGAGAAAGCCAAGGCAAACTTCTACCAGAAGCTAGGCTGCAGATGATTATTAGATTTAGAGCCTTAACAGTCATTCACTGGCTGGAACAGAGGAGACCTCCAGCATTTCACACTGGAAAAGTTTCTGGGTTTCATTTCCTGCTTGATACTGCAGGTATCAGGACACTTGCACCAGAGGCAGGGTTGGAAAGCAAGCAGTAGCCTCAGGTTTGAGGTTTCCCCAGGTGTAATGCTGCGTAAGGCCTTCCACAGGAAGAAATTAATTCATCATTAAATTACTACATCCTTCAAATATTTCAGTTTAGAGAAGCTCGCCATAGGTTTGGAAGCAACCAGAAGGCAGCCTGCTTAGGACAAAGCTCTTCCATGGCTTCTCCCTCCTCGCGCTGAAGATGCTCACCCACTCCGCACGCTGCTGCCACCTCAAACTTCAGGAACAAGCAGACAGGCAAACACCCAACCCACTCCTAACAGCTTCGTTTATAGAGCACCTCAGGGCAGATTTCCAACTTTCCTATTTTACTTTCCGATCTTCCTCCCCTCCTCTTCAACATGCTTTTGATGACCACTAGGAATTTATAATTTTACAGCTCAACATCCATCAGCAAAGTGCTGTCATCTCTGTTGCACGCTGACTCACCGCACACACCAGAGCTTCAGCCAGCGTGAGAACTTTCTGTGAGGGGTCCGAGTCAACAGCAGTTACCACACAGGTGTCATCTCCTACTGTACTAACACTCTAATACTAAGCTGATTCAAGGCATTTACTGTACGGAAGTATCAATGATGTATTCTGTTAAGACCATTTTACTTCTTCCAGGAAGCATCTGCTATCAGTTTATTAGGCTAAGATGTTTGTAAGGTCTTAAAGTCACATTACCTGCTGAGATAAGAACCCGCTGGCTAGCCAACTGGATGGATAAGAGCAGTTAATATTAAGAGCAACAGAAAACAGCGCAATGGCTGTAAGTCAGACTCTTTTTTACGACTCCCCTCTACAACTCTTTGTACCACCTCTGAAGTTTTCGGTTACAATCAATACCCACGTAATAGAAACGTAATATTCTGCATCACGTGAACATCCTGGACCCTCCTGGGAAAGCATCGTGTCCAGAAGAGAGGAGGGGGTCAGAGCAATCATTTAAGGTTCTTTGCACTGTATTTTGTGGTGTATGCATCCTTAGCGTGCTTCTCCATGTCAAGCTTTATGAGCTCTGATTTAAGTTTTTAGCTTTTTTTTTTTAAGCCTCTTCAGGTAGGATGGCAGTAAGACTTATAAAGCATAGAGACACAAAATGCAACAAATCTTAGATTTCAGAGCTTGGGGAACACAGACTGCAACTGCATCGCAGGCTGCAAGGCGGGGGCAGCCTCGGACCTTTCCTGAATAATTTTACCAACAAACACCTTTAAGGCCCCGAGGCTCTTCAGAGGAGTTTCAAGGCACCAGCTGCAGCCTAAGCACAAAACGGCCAAGCCTCAAGTTTAGTCTGAAGACCAAAGCCTGGAAGAGGCTCAGCAACGCGGCCCAAACCCCGGGAGGCGCGATCCCCACCGGCTTTCGGGGTGGCGGCGGGCGGGCAAGGTCCTTCTGACCGATTCTGCCG
>NW_009716531.1:0-2504 GCF_000703405.1 Apaloderma vittatum
GCAGGACGCGAGCTCCTGCGCCACGGCTGGGTGCAGCACGGGCTGGGCCTGGTAGCGCAGCGATGATCAGGGTTTTGGGTGCGCTATAACATGAAAATGATCCACAGCAGTGCAAGGCTGGTTTAAAGCAGGTAGGCAGTGTTTCTGGGTGACATCTGCTCTTAGCGAAACAGCAGCCCGCTAAATTTTCCTTCTGAGCACAGCTGTCTCTCAGACCCAAGCTCCGAACTGTGCATCAAAACTGTCCTTTAGCTCGTGTTTGCCTTTGAACAGTAGCACAGAAATAGGGATGAATTCTGATCTTTATTACAAGCTGATGTTGGGCTTTTGACCTCTGGCTGTGACTGGTTTTTGTGAACATGAAGGGGAAGAGGAGAGCAGGCTCCATTGTATTTGTTTTGGCCACACGTGTTTAAACATTAGCGCTAGAAGTGAGCAGCTGTGCAGTGCAGCGCATCTCCTTGCACTAAACCCCCACGGGTCTGTACATGTTCTCAGCAGGACAAGATGTTTAAACAAATGTTGACTGGTCTAAATTCATCCTTGATGCAACTGACTTAAAACACAGGGAAGGATTTTTCTGTCTCAGGCAGCTGCGTTGCTCCTGCTGCTGCCATCCCGGGCGCTGGGAGGCAGAGAATGCCTTATGTTAAGTAACCTTTTATTAAATACTGTCAGATCTTTAAAAACTGGATTGAGTTTATGTGTTAGTGAAGGAGTGAAAGACGGTATGTTGCGCTTCAACCAGGAAATAAGTTTTTCCTGTTTGCTGAAAGCCTGTAGAGGTGACACTGGGCTTGCTGGAGTCACCAGGCTTCTGCACGTGGGCCTGGTGGGGTCAGCTTCTCATCTGCAGTGTCCATCTCGTGAGGAAATGCATAAATCTCTGAAAGATGTGGTGACATGCTTTTGTTTTAACTGCCTTTTTTTCTTCTGGTGTTTGATGGCTCAGTGCAAAGTGGAATTGGATCCCTGTAGTGATGTCATGCCCTGTGCTGAAAACCAAACTGTCATGTGTGTGAAATTCTTTTGCAACGAAAAACCCCAAAATATGCTCAGAAGCAAAGTGCCAGAACCTGGAGCAGTAAATAGGGGCAAAGATGCTTCCTCTGGAATGTTTCTATTTCTTGCCTGTTTTTGTTAACCATGTACAGCTGCTCCTTTTTCCCTAGAAAAGGACTGTGCAAAGATGCATTTAAGGTTTTCTGGTGTTTGTTTTTTTTTTTTTTTTAAAAAGGCAAAAATGCAGACATTTTTTTCTCTTGCCCTGCTGCAGAAATTCCGAGCTGTCTTCGGCAAGCTTGGGCATTCAAATTTGCTAACGGCGTAGTTTAGACTGCCACGCCATGGCTGACCGTGGATGTGCTCCGAAATGCTCATTTGAAAACTCTGAGGAAACTCGGAAAAGAGAAGGCAGGGCCAACTTTTGCTGATTTCCTTGAGTGTTTGCGATTAGAAGTGAGAGGAGAGGCTTTTCATTGTGAAAGATTTCAACCCGAGTAGAAACGCAAATGGAAATTGTACGCTGTGGTGTACTGCCGTATGGCTGGGGAAGGGCAGCTGGAGGTGAGCAGCGAGGCTAATTATGACAGCCGGAAGCACAGAGCAGAAAGGTTAAAATAATCCTCATTTGTATGTGGCAGCAAAGTGCATCGCATGCTTTTAACCAGGAATTTGCTTTTAACCAGGAATTTGATATGATTGAAAAAGTAATTGCTGTAGTTGCTCATAAACACCATAGTTAAAGCTGACTCCAGGGCTCCTGCTCTCTTTCTTTCTGTTGCGACTCTGCAAGTTGAGCCTCGGAATGTTGTGATGTTGCAGAACAGGGTGGGAAGGTGCAAGCAGATGTGCTCTCGGAGGAGAGCAAAGCCAGAGCAGTCGGGGTTCTTCAAGAGCACGTTTGTGCCAAGACAGCTCCTGGCTCACAGAAATCCCACTAATTGCCTCGACTGGGGCATTTTCTGTATTGACAGCAATTTGTGATCTCTGAGGATGGAGCACAGAAGTCACTTGGACTGTGGAAGGCATCAGTGTGGGCTTTTTTTTTCCTTTTTTACTCCCCTCCCTCTTACGCATCTCTCAGGCTGAGTTTAAAACATGTTCTCTGCAGCAGAATGACACCCAACTTTTTCTAGAAACGCGCTTTTACCACAGAAATGTGTCCTCTGCTTTCGTTACACAGCATCAGTGAGAAATGGGTGGTAACCAGGTGGGCAGCCTGCTGCCTCACGTATAGCTGTGTGTGTCGGTTCAGAAATGTGCAGAAGATACCCTGCCTCCGTCCCGTGTCTCTAGAGAGAGCAGTCCTGAGGGATGTGGTTGGGTGAGTGGATGGATGGATGGGAGGAAGGGTGGACGAGTGGCTGAATGGATGGATGGATGGATGGATGGATGGATGAATGAATGTGTGGGTGGATGAATGGATGAATGGGTGGATGGATGGATGGGTGGATGGATGGATGGGTGGATGGATGGATGGATGGATGGATGGGTTGATGGAT
>NW_009716531.1:2542-4317 GCF_000703405.1 Apaloderma vittatum
GATGGATGGGTGGATGGATGGATGGATGGATGGGTGGATGGATGGATGGGTGGATGGATGAATGGATGGGTGGATGGATGAATGAATGTGTGGGTGGATGGATGGGTGGGTGGATGAATGGATGGATGGATGGGTGGATGGATGGATGGGTGGATGAATGGATGGATGGGTGGATGAATGGATGGATGAATGGATGGATGGGTGGATGGATGGATGGGTGGATGAACGGATGGATGAATGAATGGATGAATGGGTGGATGGATGGATGAACGGGTGGGTGGATGGATGGATGGGTGGATGGATGGATGGGTGGATGAATGGATGGATGGGTGGATGAATGGATGGATGGGGGGATGGGGGTCTGCAAGGCCAACTGCTTCCCACAGAGCGCAACCTTCATTGCTCGTGTTGCGGGCGAGGAGGGATTCTGCTGGGAGCGGGTGACCCCCCTCTGGTCCTTGCCATCTCCTCCCAGAGGTGCCCAGGCTCGCATGGCTGCTCCAGGCAGAGTCATGAGCCGCTGCTGGGGCTTCGCGGCGCTGCTGGAGGGGACAGCAGTTTGTGCTGAGGTGGCCTTCAGGGAGTGCAGGTGTTGTCTGAAAGCGAGCCCCTGAAATGTAAATTGAGTATTTATTTCAAGTATGTCAAATTGATTTGTATTTGAATTAAGTATATCTGTGTTTGAAAGGTGTTTGTATTTATTGATCTTTGTCACAGGAAGTAACCTGTGCAGTGGGTTCACTGGACTTTGTCAATTTGTGTTTACTCCCAACCACCACCCTTCTAAACCAATAACAACGTGGAGGAATCTGGAAAGGTTTAGCACATTTTGCAGTGTCACTGCTTCATTTCTTTGCAGTATTAAAAAAAAAAAAAGATTCAGAATATTTATGAATTTAAATATTATTATTTTTGCAAGTCTTTGAAGCTGTCATTTTGATTTATGTGGGCTTCATTTGATCTTGCATGTAAAACCAGCCCTTCGTTGCTTTGAAATATTTCGGTTTTATACAAATCATTATGTGTAACCTGCAGTGATTTCTCACTGCTGCTCAACACAGTGCTGCTTTTAGAGGCCTGCTATTTCCCTCAAATAACTTCTAAGGAACAGTGTTGTGGTTAGAAACTGCTGCTTTTGATAAATGAACGTACACATTCCAGTTAGGAGAGATACTCAGAGGTCTTAATTCCCTGGATTCAGAAGAATGGCTAATGCAGTCAATTGTGCTGTTGTTATTTGGAGAAAACAATCAATGCGTTTGCAGGAAGACCAGATGAGAGCACAGGAATTCTTTATCAGATGTTAATTGTCAGGTTTGTTGCAAGTGGAGGATGAAGTGCTTCAGTTCGGGTGGGCGTGAGATGTGGGATAACCCTGTGACCGTGGGGGTGCCCCCGTGCTGGGGTGCCGAGGGCTTTCTGCAGATGGGGGTCCCCATGTTTCTGAGCTGCTGTTTGCCGCACCTGCAGCTCTACATCTGCAAAAGAGGCTCCGACATCTTCAGGAAACACTCGTGGCCGCCAGCCAGCCAGGTAGAGAAATGTCACTCCAAAGCTACGGGTGGCTTAAAGGTGAAGAAGCCAGTTTCATGGCTTCTGCTGTCGCCACTTTGCTTGGGGTCCTCCGACTGTGATGGAGGAGAAATGTCCTTAAAATAAGCAAATCGGTTTAGGAAGAAATTTACTACAGGATCTCATTGGAGCTATTTATTTTTTTTTAAGAGAAGTGTGCACACTTGCACACTTTGCCTGAGCAGCTTTCTTTTTCGTAGCAG
>NW_009716532.1:0-84802 GCF_000703405.1 Apaloderma vittatum
GGGCACACTGCTGGCTCATGCTCAGCCGGCTATCACCCAACACCCCCAGGTCCTTTTCCATCTCCAGCCACTCCTCCCCAAGCCTGTAGCACTGCTGGGAGTTGTTGTGACAGAAGTGCATGACCCGGCACTTGGCCTTGTTAAACCTCATGCAATTGGCCTCAGCCAATTCTACCAAGTAACAAGCAACAAGACAAGAGGAAATGGTTTCAAGTTATGCCCATTTACATTGGATACTAGTGGAAAGTTCTTCACAGAAAGCATTGTCAAGCACTGGAAGTGTTGCTCAGGAAAGTGGTGGAATCACCATCCCTGGAGATATTGAAAGACCTGTACATGTTGATGTTTAGGGATGCGTTTTGGTGTTGGACATGTTGTTTGTGGCATTGCTATGCTAATGGTTGGACTTAATGACCTTAAGAGTCTTTTCTTCCATAAATGATTCTATGATTCTATAATTCTAAGACTTTGCTCAGAAGTTTCTACAAACGACTCCATTGCAAACTGCTACTCATTTAATTGCAACTAGCTCTGGTCTCCTTTCAAAGACATTTAAACTCAATCTCAAAATGCATGCCTAGCTCTGAGGTACTGTCCTGCTTCCCACTTAATTTGCTTTAAACAAGCTAGTAATGGATATTGTAAATCCCATAACAAGTACAAAGCAATATGTTTGAGGAAGCTCCCTTTGAGCTTTGGCAAGGATCTGTGGTCTTCTGAAACCCATCTAACCCATACCAACCAACTCTTTGAGTCATGGTCGTCTTTCAAAACTGCAAAGGAGAGTGTACCAGATTAGGGAGTCTTCAGGGTACAGTGGCAACAGAGATGTCCTGGAGGATTTTGAACTGTTGGGAAAATGGGAAATGTTGAGAAGACAAGCAATTACTGAGATCTAGGACCCTGTGGGTAAATAAGGGGCATGTGAGACCTTGTGGGACTTTGGCTGGTTAAGAATATTACTTAAAATTTTGGCTCTTCACCTGAAACTTGCTTCTGCTATCCTGCTCTAGCAGGACAGTTGGACTAGATGATCTTCAGAAGTCCCTTCCAACCCCATCCATTCTATGATTCTTTCTCTGTGTGTGATTCTGCTGATATCACTGGCACCATTTTTCCGCTCCCTTGTCTAGCTACAAAATGTCATGTTGTTCTTGTAGACATAATAATCTAATTGTTATTTGAATCCTCCTAAACCCTTTTGCTGTTCGTTTAGCGAGTTACCAGCGAGGCTAATGACATCAAGAAAATTGCTCTGAAAGGAGTTGCCTGTATGCTGTGATGTATCATAAATATAGATGAATGCAAAGTAAGATGCTAGGCATAAAATGCAAATGAGCAGGGAATGAGATTCAGTTGTTCACCAGAGATTCAGATCTTGATGGAGGAGCCTCTGTAGGGCTACCAAGCAAAAAACAGGCTTATGTTTCTACTCCCCAGCTGCTGCTGAGTAGGGACGGCAACCTGTCATATAACACTAATTGAACAGGATGCTGCTGGAAGGAAATATGTGTCAGTGCCAGTCCCCCAGTGAAAAGCCGTAAGGCAGATTCATGGAGAAGCAACACACAAAGAACAGCTTGGGCCAAAAATGCAGCCTCGAATGCAAAAAAAAAAAAAAAGTCAGAAGGGTAAGCAACCACAGAGCCCTCCTGTGGCTGAGGAGTAAAAGAAGGTTAAAATGCCCAGAAGATTTAAATGGCCTCTGTGAGAGAAGCTGCAGAAAGACCACTGAAGGGGATAAAGAGCTGCCATGGGAGGCAGTAACTCAGTACAATACAACTTTATTTCACTTTGCATCTTTTATGCAAACCATCTCCCACACCACTTCCCTGGCTTCAGCACCCCAAGAGCAGCCGAGGGTACGGGGCAAATTGCAAGAGGTGACAGAGGGGGAGCGTGGACAAGCAAGGAACAAGAGCACTTCTGCCAGCATTTTCAGAAACACCACATACCCATGTACCTGAAAAAACCCTCATGTCAGGTGATACTTTAAATTATTGTTGTTATTATCTAATCTCGTTCCAAATTAGAACCAGCCCTCGAAGTGCTGAGATCTCCCAGTCAGCCAGGCCAAACTGCCTCGAAATAGTTTCAGAGACCTTTCTTTTTGCCTAACAATTCTCACATACATAGCTGAAGGAAAAGTCACAGCACCTTTGTGGTTATGGTGGTAATCTGAGGTGGTGCGAGACTGCTTTCATCAATGGTGTCTGCATCTTCAGCTAGAAACATTATTCCACAAAAACAGATATGAAATCTTTTTCATACCTCTCCATATCCTTGTCTGTATTTGGTCATACAGGACACTCAGTTTTGTTAAAACATGAAGTATATGACCTCTGAAGTTATGTAAAGGTTTTGAGAGAAGTGCACTCCAACATCTCAGCAGCAGATGTGCGCAGCTTAGATATGAGTTTGTTGTTACAGGACTGCAAAGTCTTTGATCAGATTCCTTATTTTCTGAAAATATTAATATTTGCATCTCCCATTTTTGGTATATTTTGTGAGTTAGCTACTAAATGATTATCACCTGGGATCAAGAAACCTGTCTGGATCATAATTTCAAAAATTATTTCGCTTACATTTATTTGCAGAATTGCTTGCGGTCAGACACACTGTTCAATTACACAAAATTTACAAGCTGAGTTGTTCGAATTTTGTATTTTTTTTCAGCTTTACCCCAGAATATCTAATAATTTTGCAGGGAAGGTGTTATCCTTGTGCAGTCTTTTTCCCCTTCTAGCCAAAACCAGCACCTGTAAGTACCTCTATATCCTCCACAGCGTGCTGAGTTTTTCAGCAAGACATCTGACGGGATAAGCCTGGCAGCAGTCTGATGGAACTCTTGCCTTGCAGCATAGTCCCAAAGGTGCCCAAACCTGGGCTTAATTTTTCCACTGATTCCTGCCAGATCCTGACTTGTACCAAAGCTATAGTAGGAGAACAGCGTAAATTAAGGAGATGTGAGGAAAGAGAAGATTTGCCCAAGAAAACAGCAGAGAAAGAAAACCTGGGAGCAGCAATGAGAGCTCCAGAAAATGAAGGAACACAGGGACTGGAAAAGATGTGGATGGGGTGTGGGGAGCAGCAGCCGATACTGAAAGGGAAAAGTGGGTAACAGAGAGCTCTTTCAGTGCAAAACCAACTAAGTCTGTGTTTGAAACAAAGAGTCAGTATTATCATTCAGATAAACAATATTGTGACTCCACTAAGATAGTTTGATATTCCTCAAAGAGACTTACTAGGTAATTCAGATAATTTATTATTACTAACCATCCCTTCATTAATAAACCTTGTCCAAGAGAAGTCCTAGGAGTTGGTCTGCAAAGCACTTTCACTAAAGGAAAGAGCCTTTGTGTTTTGGATGTTGTTTTCTGTTCCCTAAAACTTCTCCTGTCAAAAGTTCCTGGAATTGCCTTTATTGCAAGGATGCTAGGGAGAGGCCCAAGGAAATCATTCTTGTTCCAGTAATATGGAAAGGTAGTCTGCTGCTGAATCCTTTCAGAGAACAGCTCTGAAACAACCTTATCTACATCTTGCAGAAGAGGAAAATCAACCATAAGCCTAGCTGAAAGAGGATGGATACAAATAAAAACTTAGAGGGGAAATATGGAAATATGTTTTTCAAAGTCACTGCCTTTTCTGATCTAGCAGCTATTTGAATATGACTGTTGTGCAAGAATCCAGTGATGTGATTTAAAAATAAAAAGTCTCTAGGAAAATACCAGTGGTTTTCATTATTTCTCCACTGGGAACTTCTGTCTTTGTTAGTAGATTCAGACTGCATTGTTAGCAGCCAAATGCTGAATACTAAACAAAGCATTTCCTCTTAAATTAAATGAAGCTTTTGAATTATGCTGCTCAAATGTTCACTCCTCTGCAGAGAAGAAAGGGTTAACAGCATGAAATATTACCTCTCTGTGAGAGAGGAGGGATTTAATTTCAGAAGGAAAGATCTTACAGCATATCCTGACTCAGACATGCTTTTACTGATTCAGCCATAGCATTCACTTGGAAAGCTTTACATCATGGCCTTGGCAGGCTCCCAGGCTTTCCCAATGCAGGCTGCTATTTTTCCTTTAGCTTACCAAAAATAGCCATGCATAGATTTAGTGTACTTGGTTTGCTGGTATTTACAGGCATGTGAGTGTTGTCAAGATTGCTCCAAGCAGGCAGAGACTGTTGCAGGTTGAGGAAGAAGAGAGGAAATACTAATTTGTTTTGCAGGCAGAGCCACCCACTAAAGTCTGGGACTTTGGAGACCTTCAAGCATCTGACCTGTGCACTTGTCTTGCTCATTGCACTGGCCTCATCACCTGCATGTGTGTTCCCAGCCCATGGCCAGCCCTTCTGCTCATCTGATGTAGTTTCCAAAGGGTTAATTCCTCTCACCCCCATAACCTTTGTGGTAGAATGACCATGGGGAAAAAAAACCAAACCTGGAGGTTTGACTTTCTTTGGAGAGAGGCGTGCCCAAATTCTGGCTTCAAAATGTTGAGGAAAAAAGGCAGTTGGTACAAGGGAGGGATGAGCATCACGGCAACGTCTCTGTGCAGATTTGCTGACCTCTTTCTAGGTCCTTTCACTGCAGCCGGGAGGACAGAGCCTCAGCTGCTATCACAGCTGTCATGCTTTACAGCTCCTGGGCGGATGGAGCTGCCTTCTGCTTCATGCACTGTGATGTGAAGTGACTGACACACCCCGGTGCAGAAGATCCTTGGGTATGTATTGCAGAAAATTGTGAAGGAGGACCAGCAAGACGCCTAAACCAGGACAGCCTTAATGCTCAGCTGCCAACACGGGCATCCCCAGCAAGCAACTTGTCCGGGGGGAACAACGAACACCAGCACTGGCATGTCGGCCACCACAGGACTTCCTAAAGCAAGATATCTAAAAGACAGTGCTCCTGCCAGCATCCAGGCTTCTCATGTAGACTGTAGTTTCAGAAGGAACACACAGTTTTCCCTTGATGGTGGAAGGCAGTTGGCAATAACAGTGAGCACTCAATGAGGTTTCCTGAGACAGCTTACCTAAAACAAATCACAGCATGAGTTACAGCAACAAGTTAGCACATATTTTTTGCTTGAGCTCACTACCAGTTAGCTTCATTAGCTTCCTAGCATGACTGCAGCAGGTTGACATGTTCTGTGTCCAAGCTGAAGGTTGTTGCAGTGATCACCTCCAGTAGAAAGAAGAAAGGGCATCACTATCTGGTACCTTTTGGCCCAAATTCTTTCAAGAAAATTACCTGCAAATCATCTCCTGGTGAACAGGATAACTGCCATAATCTGTCTCTGCTCTCTCTGCTGTGCTTCTTGTCTCATGGTTTTAACCACCTAACACCCATGGCACAAATCTAGAGAGCAAAAAGACTAAGGCACCATGGCCATGTGGTCTGTCACCATAGTGTACCTGCTCCTCACCATCCTCACCTTCACTAGGGAAGCACACTATCAAGCGTTAATCTAAAATAGATTCAGTAAGATACAGCTTGAATCTCACTTGGAATGTGAGTCCTGTTGTGATGGCCTTGGTAAAAATGTCTCAGTCAGAGCTTACCTTTGGAAGGCAAAGATGTTGAGCAGATCTAGGTCTGGGAAATGGTTTGCTTTTGGTTGCATGAAAGGTCTAGCAGGGGAGTCGAGGGTCCTATTTAGTGACTGAAGTATTCTTTGATATCTTGTTCCCCACAAACAACAAGGAGGAAGGCCACTGTTCAGATCGCTTCATCACACGGTCTTTCCCTAACTTTTCATATTAATTTACAGAAGACCTCACTTTCCAAGTGGACAGGAACGTATATATTCTTATGATACTTCTTGTCCTTATATACTTTCAGCTGCACACTCTTGTCCTTACAGCCTGCTCTCTTATTTCATCATCCAACACCTTCCTTTGTCATTTCTCTTTCTTCTTACAGGTGTTGCTCATAAGAGCTAGAAAGGACAGGATATCTGTGAAACCTGACAAAAGACAGTTTCTTTTACTTACTTAATGTATGGGGTAAAAGGTCTGTGCACTCATGTGTACTTAGATACACAGATATGTGTGTATGTGGGTATTTTGTTTTCAGAATATTTTTAAAATGTGTCCTGAAATGCTGACAATGCAAAACCACCAGCCCCATGCCACTCTGGCAAGTTAGAAAGTGTAGGTTGGGCAGCCAGCACCAACCTTAATAACCAAAAATAACAGCTTGGGTCTGAACCAAGTATTTTCTCATCAGTATGCAGCACCAGGGTGTAGGAGGAGGAAAATGAGGAGTGGGAGGATATAAAACAAACAGTAAAAAGGAAAAATGTCAACTGTGTTCTGGCCTTCGTTTCTGCTTCTCACAGCCCACCCTGAGCAATGCAGTTGTGGTATGTGACGGGCTGCGCACAGAGCCGGGGCAGCACGCATACAGCTGAGCACATCTGGAGAGCAGTTGCCTGGTTTGGGGCTGCGAGTCAGCCAACAGCATCCACGTTTCTAAGTGAGCCCTCTGCCACTGTTGCAGAGTGGTTTGTGACTTAACTTTTTCTCCTTTGTGTTCGGTTCACTCCTCCAGCAGGTGATACTACCGTCACTCTTTCATCCTTGCCTCTACCCCGCTCCCTACAGCCTCCATCCAGACATGCATACACGCAGCCAGATTCATGGTGGTTGCATTGGAGAGGGAGTTGTTTTCCCTAGAGGATTTGATATAAGTATTTTATCTGAAATGCTAAATAACTTCTCCTCCTAAGGCCATTCCCTCCAAGGCAAACCATTGACCTTGTCACCAAAGCAGAAAGCTGCAACTTCAATTCTTCCAGGTACAACACGTGATGGATGTTAACACTGTTTCTTGGTCTAGCTGTGGTTGCATAAGGAAGTGTCAGAAAATGGAAGAACTGCCTTTTTCAAACTAGCTTCACTCAGCCAGGAGCAGCATATCTGTCCTTTTCCTCTTTTCTATTGCCCATGCTGTCAGGAAAGTTACTAGCTCCTCTCCGAGCTTTCTTTCATGTCATAGAGGTAGTGGTGGGGAAAAAGACTATTGCACAGGCTACCATCAGTTACTGTTCTTATTTTAATTATTTCTACTTTCCCACCCTGCTAAGAAACTGATGTTTCAGCAAGCCTGGAAGTCAATGGCAGTAGCATGAGGAAGGTTTGGATAAAGAGAAGAAAATAGTTAGATGAGTAGACATATATCTGTGAGCTGGTCCATGCGTGGGACAGGGGGAAATGTTGGAAAAGAAAGTCTCTCTTGGCACTGGGGGTTACACCAGACAAAGAACAGAGAGACAGGATGGAAATACAGCTGTACACATGGAAGATGTGATAGACTGGCAAAGTCAAATCTCTTCAGAAGCAAAATTAACTGTGATTACTTGATGCAAGACATCACTCAAACCAATCAAATTGTTATTTTGGGAAATCATAAATTTGTATCCAGAGTCAGTTTGTCACTCATTAAAATCTTATAAGAATGATTAGGAAATGATCTTAATAAGTAAATGTTCTCCTCTTTTTCATTTAATATCTTAAAATACAAAATGATCTCACCTGGCTCTTACATGACCCCTGACCACCTCACAGGTAATTATTTTTATTCTCATCCTTACTGCTAGGATAGAACTCAGTCTAATTGGTTTTGGTGCAAGCGTAGCTGAAGTCTCCTTGCCACTGTCTGTATCTAGATGAGGAATATTGCCCCAGTATGGTACATCTATAACTCATTTATGCCAACTCGTTGCTTTCTTCCCAGGGCTAGGGGAAGAACAATGACACAGTGACCACAAAGTACCTGAAGAAGGAGAAAGGAAGAGGAATCCTTATGAATCCTTACAAAACAAATGAAAGTGGTATAATCCAGAGCAGCCCCGTGATCCATCCATATTACAAGGCAAATTATTTTGGTGGTTACGTATAATAGATGGAAAATAGTTACTTAGGCCACATCTACCAGCCTTTTTGGCTCACTTGAAAAGCTGTTCTTGCTAGGAGATCCCACCCCACAGACCATTTCAGTGATTTTTCATGTGGACTGCATATCTGTAGACTCAAACTGTGGATTTTATTTTAAGGAACTTCCATGAAAGGCACTACTGTTAAGATATGCAGAAGTAGTCACAGCTGTTATTAAAGTATCACCTAAATTACATTTTGAAAGGGGAGCTTAGGTTCACATCATTTCTTTTGACTACACAAGGGCATATTTTGCCCACAAACATGGGTCATATTTCTGAGTGAAATATTGCTCTCGTTCCTTGAGTTACTCTTGTAAAATAATGGACTGGATCTGCACGTGAAAGAAATACTGATCATTCTTAGTATCCTTAAAACTAACAGGTAAACCGTATTGGAGAAACTATAAACTAAACTCTTCAGAACACAAATTTAAAAAAAAAAAATCACCAGACCAACAGATTTTTAAAAAGAAGCAATATCAAGTACAACTTACTGTAATGTGAATGCAGCAGTGAATTCACTTTACCTTTAAATTTTACTTTTCCTTACATGGAGCTACAGGCAATTGAAAAGCTGTTGAAATCGGTACTTCTTAAGCCTCCTTTTCAATAGAATAACTACAGGAAACCCAAGAGATTCAAGTGCCCAACAGGTTAAGAGCAGTTTTATTTAATACATTGTCCTGCTTTGCTGAAAGAGAATGGTGATCTCTTTAAGAGACCGTTTTGATTTGCTTTCAGCTCATTCCTGTTTCACAGTGCAATTCTCTATTTCTTTCTCTCCATATCTAGGAAAAAAATAATAAATGCCAGTGTGACACATTTTCAGAAAGTGACAACATGGTTTAGAGACTGTCAGTACCTAATGAAGCATTTCAGTTCTATTTTATAAGCTGTGATTATCATGATCATTTTACTGATACATATATGGATTTGACATCTGCAGCCCTTTAGCCTTTTAAATAATCTGGTCAGCAAAATTGCTAGTATGTAGGTCAATTTAACCATTTCTTTCTAGGTTTTCTGGTGGTTTTTTTAGTCTTATACTCTGGGTGTATTTTGCCTCTTCCCTGTAGGAAACAGAGCAGAGAAGGCTTGGAAGATGTTCAACAAACTCAGTTATAAACTCAGGAACTTCTTATTACTTACTATATTTGCTCAAGGTAATGCATCATATAAGTAACACTGACAGAAGGGCTCTGACCCAAGAATTAAACCACAGACCAGAACTATTGCTCCTGCTGCTTTTAGGTTATCGAAATGTTTGGTTAATTGTGACTATTCTCATGTAGATCTCGAGGCGACAGGACTAATAACGTGGCTGTAGGAATGGGGAGAGGAGCAAAAGGAAATTAAAACCCAGGGATAGCTGCCAGTTCATGGCATTATGAAAGAGCCCAGCCACCAGAAATAAGGAGGCAGCTAATGCATTTCTCCAGTTTTCAGACTCATTAATTTTGGTACTGTAGGAAAAAAAAAAAAACAGTTGACCTGGTGAAGGGGTTGATTCAGGAGCTGGGCAGCAGTTGTGCAAGGCACACACACCTTGTTTTGCATGAAGCTACAGATCAGCAGAAACAAGGATAATTACAGAAGAGTGGGTTGGGGAGGAGCCCAGACTCAAGATCAGTCAGGCTGAAAAGGGATGTATCCACCGAGGGTGGTGTCTTACGCTTGCAGATGTTGACTGTGGTGATTTGCTTTTGCTTGGCTTGGAAGGCAGCTGATTTGGGTCCAAGCGTGACCTCTTGCAAGCAACCGCGGCACTGAGTAAAGTGTTTCAATGTCTGATTCCCCGTAAGTGTGCTGGTGGTCCTGGTGACATTCAGATGCTTTCGAAACATTCCCATGGAGATTTGGACTGGAGTGACTTCACACGATGACTGTGCAGTCTGACGCAGCGTGAGTGAACCATATCAGCAATTTGTTACCCTGTTCAAAATAGAAATCCTCAAGACACTGATAGGATAGTGTCCCTACCCGTCGATTACCATCAAAATTTTGCTGCTAGACTCAAAGATGAGAAAGCAAATTGTGCAAGAGTTGTTTAATGGTTTAATTTTCCTTAGAAAACTAGAAGTTTTACAGAGAAAATGTACTGCTGTACCATTGTTCCAGGCTGGTCATCTGTAACTAAACTGACTTTCCAAGCAATTTTGAAAAACATTTTCCAATTCAAGTTTAAAAGCACTTTTTTTCCTGGTGTTTGTGATATGGTTGTGTGGTTTTCAGCTTGGTTCCACCACTCTAACATTAAGTAAATTCTTCCCATGGAAATAAGTCTGTCTATTCTTTTTCACTTTGAAATCAAGTTTGTTGTTCAAGCAGTCAGGCACGAGTGCAGAAAACATTACACAACTCCAAAACTGTGTGCAGTAGCATAGCAAGTGCTGTAAATGATGATGACAAGGTAAGTGCCATAACATTTGGGGATCTTGTGCTAGATATTCATACTGTGCATGAAATGCTTTCCTAGACCTACACAGTGCTGGTGATAGGTCTATCATCGGAAGACACCGAATTCAGGTGAACGTTAATGATCCGCATGTATGTGCGTCTGTGCCTCTGTGTGTGTACGTGGAGATACTTGCACATATAAAAAATAAATAAATGCCAATTAGATTTTCCCATCTGTTTATAGGTAACTTGGCTTTCTGCAAAGGATGCTTTGTGCCTCTTCCTGGAAACCACCTACAGATAGCCAAGAACTAAAGAAACCTTGAAAACTGTCATAGCAACATTTCAGATTGCGGTTGGGAAGCCTGTGCCATACTGGTGCCTTTTTTGAAAACTGACATCCAAAAATACAAGTTTAACATCCGGCACCTGTTCGTTGCTTTTCTGAATCAGGGCCATTCACAACAACAGTCATTTGACTGTGCCCTTACTGCATGGCCAATCTTTAACCTATAGGATGCACTCTCAATGAAAATTGACCAAGCTGCATTCTCATTACGAATTGCCTCATGGACTTCTCTTTCACATGAAACTATAGCATAATCTTCATACAGCAGTGCTCACAGATCGAATCTCTTTCCCCTTTTCAGACTTCTTTGTAAACAGATTTTTCCTGTAAGAAATGGCGAGATTAAATTCAATCCTGGAACAGTGAGTACAACATAGTGTCAGACCTGGAGGATCTTGTTTTCATTTTCAAGTTACTGTACAAGTAAAATACCCAGGAGTGCCCAGTGAACAATTATGCTAGGTCAGAAGGTCTTCTAAATTATTAGCAGCTCATTGCACCACAAAATTTACTACTACCTACCACAGTTTAAGCATGGATATATGATAGATTATCTACTAATTAAGGATAAATTAAGGATAAAACTCTTAGCTGAAGCAGAGACAGTGAAAATACTCCTTTAGACAAGGTTGTTGTCTAATTCCAGAGTTCATGAATGAGTCTGTGGTTCAGAATTGCCATACTTTTTATTTTCAAGCAGCAGAACTAACAAATAAAATCAGAAGTTCAGCTCTAGTGCAAGAGATTGGAATATCGAGTGTCACTTACAAGTTGTACATTTTGTCTTCTTTGACTAAATCTCCTGAATGTCTCTATCCCTATTTTTTCATCCCCAAAACACAGGGCTCTGTCAGAGCCCTGGACAAGAGCTGTACATTGCTGCCCCACAGCAAACATTGCTTGCAGCCAACCCACCCGTGCACATCAGCGCTCTCGTGTCTGCAGCAGAAAGTTGTGGCTGTAGCTCCGCTGCTCTAGAGATGCTCTCACAGCTTCCCCAAGCCCAGCACCCATGTCTTCCCGTCGCTGCCTGCACCCAGAACTGCATGCCTGGAGTTTTGTGCTCATTTAAGCTCAGTGCCTAGGACCTGACATGCTGCTTCTACCACCTACTACCATGAAAATTCCAATGCATGCAGAGGTCAGGGACCCTTCTTACACTTTCCTGCTGCTCTGTGAGAAGTGCAGGTTGATCTACAGCTGTGCTTGTTACAAGGACTGAGTGTAAGACCCAGTATGAATCAAGTAATTGTAATCTCTCTCTGCTCCTGATAGTGGATTTTTTACATACAAAATGTATCCTGAAAAATGCAAATTTTATTCCTTTTTGATTTCTTCTTTTTTTTTCCTGTGTTGGCCCGGGTCATAGAATCATCTCTTCATTGACTTTCTGGTGAGCATCAGTAAAGAAGATGAAAAGCTCCTTGCTCTTTAGTATATTTTGCATGATGCTCAGCCCACAAGAGTGCAAATCTTCATGAAGGTACTTTGGGCAAGCTCAAGGGAGGCTGGATGAAAAGGACGCAAACACTGGAAAACTCCTCTGGGTTTCTTTATCCTGTAGATTCAGCTTAAAATTGATGCACACGTTTTTTCTGTCCTCTTCTGCTGGCTGAAGACAGCAGCCCTATAAAGCATGTGTACCGTCTCTCTTTTTTGCCCTCTTTTTCTCTCTCACACAAACCAAAGCACAGACACACACACACACACACGCACAGAGTCACAGCTTGTCAACAGCTTTAGTGAAGTAAAATACAAATGATAATTAGAAACATGTGACCCTAGAAAAGCAGCACAGAAACTAAAAGGTCATCTTTTTTCCAAATGACCTAATTAGAAAAGCCTGGAGTGTTGGCTACAGCATAATGGTTTAACACAGCTTTTTAGCATAGACTTCCTGTTTTAAAACTGCGCAATTTAGTGCTCCTGCAAAAAAAAAAAAAAAAAAAAAAGAATTGGCATTTAATGCCAGCAAAATTAAGCCTCACAACAACACCTGCCTCAAGCAATCTCCAGCCTGTTAGATCTATCAACGGAGCATTGCGGATTTGCCATCCCATAATGACCATCGAGAAGCCAGCACCAGGAACACTGCCAGCTTATCAGAGAGCCCGGAGAGGGACTCCAGCATCTTATGGAGCAGGCAAGCACCCAGGGCTCACCTGCGTCCCTGCCTGCATCCCCTGCCTGCACTATCGGGATGGAGCACCCTCCCCTGGGTCACTGCGGAGGTGATGGTGGGAGGAGAAGGGGTGATGGAGACAGGAGGTGAGGAGGAGATGGAAGGATGGAGAAATGCAGAAAAAGATGGGAAAAGGAAGGCAGGGGGTTCAGGGAGCAAGGGAGGGAGTGGAGGAAATTTTCTTGTCCGGTGTCATCCCAAAGAAAAGGTTATGAGGTACAACTGGGGAATTTTCTGAGTTTAGTTTCACCTCCTCACTTCTCACTCCATGCTCCAGTTAATAATTTTCTTTGTTCTGGTGAACATGCATGCCATTTATTCCTGCAAAACTATTAATCCCAATTTATTCATCGCTTAGCGAAGCTATATTTAGTTTATGGCTTTTCCCCATAAATCAAACTCTGCAGGCTCCTCAATTTTAAATGGTTTAATTATGGCAGCTATTCCCAAGCTGTAGGGCATGTCCCCACTGAGGTGGGAGTGCAGGAGTCTGCAAGATCAGCTCAGGACAGCAGCGAGGAGAGGATAGGAGCTGGCTGTTTGGCTGGAAGGAGAATAACCAGAACACTGGGGTATGGCCTGAGCTAATTAGAGAGAGGGACAGAGTTCATGGAGGAAGAGTTGGAGAAAATAGCTTGGGAAATGCCAAGTTAAGTCCATAGTCTGGATTATCAAAGGCAGCCAAAGTAGGTTTCTGTGAATTCATCTGAAGAGAAGCTCTAGCTTTCACATGGCAGAGAGGCTTAAAGCTTTGCAGCCGTCATGAAGGTAGGAGGGACGTGAAGCTTGTGCGTCTGTGTCCCCAGGGGCTTAAAAGTTCTCTGTTCATAGTGGTTTCATTGGGAATCGACGGCCTTGCCCATTTCTCAGGCAGCCTCTGTGTCCCATAGGATCAAGCTGGATGAAACAGCACGGAAAAATAATATATACTGTGCATGTAACGTGCTGCTTAACCATTTTTTCCAAACTTAAAAAAGCATGTGATCTTCATTGAAAACTGTGTGCATGCCAAGTTTAAAGCTTTATATTCAAGCTCTGTTTGAGAGTCTGTAATGGAAAAAAAATATATACACTTAGTTGCTAAAAAACCCGTAATATTTCCCTGGCTTCATTGTTCTTAAATGACTGTACGGATTTTATTCAGCCACTTATTTTTTTGTTTGCTGTGGTTTGAGAAGAACAAATGTCAAATTTTTGTCTCAAAGGTAATTTTACTATGAAAGCCATTGAAAATAGGGCTTGAAAAATAAAAGAATCATAATAATAGTAGTGATAGCACAGTGATGTTATGTATTAATAATGGTTGCCTCATGGTAATACTTCTCGTAATAGTAGATATCTCATCCATAATTAGACAGGGATACTCTGTGCTTACAATATACAACCCAGAAAGAAAGAAGCGTCAGTAAGACACCGTACCATTCATAATGCAAGTTTGTGAACTCTTAAGGTTAAAGAATGGCAGTTAGCTTCTTCTGTATATCAAAGTGTAGCCATTACCCTCAAGATTTTTTTTTTTCCTCTACATACGTGCAAGCGATACCAAGACCAACCGAGGCAGAAACAGGTCCCTGTAAAGCATTCACACCTGCATGGGGCTGTCTATTGATCTGGGGAGAATCAGGTCACTAAGATATAACTTGGTTTCAAAGACTGAAAGGTACTAATTTTATATGCCAGTAAATCCATCAGATCACAAGTAGACTGAGGAAATGCTTTTATCTTTAAAATGACAGGCATTAATAATGTTACCAGAATTTCCCTTATATATAACTTTAATAGTTTCAGGACTCTTCAATATCTGCACAAAGTGAAAGCTTCTGAAATGTAAAAGGCGGTGTCCCCTTAAGAGTTACTAGCGTTGCCAGCAAGGATGTGGGAAGATGAAATATGTTCTCGGGAAAAAGAAAAGGTTGGACAGAAGAAAGGAAGGTGATGATTGCTTAAGGAGAGGCATATTATATAGACACTTGTACTGGCAGCATTGTAGCTGGTTCTATAAAGAAAAAGACCAGCCCCAGAGAGGAATTGCAGCCACCAACTCAGTAAGGGAAGATTTGTGCTGAATTCCATCTCCGAGGTGTGCAGGAGTCATGCATTTCAAAACAACCATTACTAGAGACCTGGAAAAGTTGAAGGGAAACTCACTACCTAACACAAAGTGAGGTCCACAGCAAGCACTCTGGAAAGCCCAAACCACAGCCTCCAGGTATGATCTAGATGAGAAATGTCTCACCTGTTTGCTCAGAGCATCATAGTCTCTGCAGCTTCCCCCACCCTTCCGAAGATGAATTCCTGGGATTAAGTCTTGATTGATTGAGTCTTAATTGATTGATTAAGTTTTAATCAAAAAGTGGATGAATAAAAAGATTGCAGGTCGTGTTTTAAAAAATCTCCGGTTAATGGGATGTCAATCTTCCCTCCACCCCAGGATAAGAAAAAATATCTTAAAAAACCATTACTTTTTACATACATGCCACTAAAGGAGTTCTGCACTGCGTACTTTCTGATATCTACCTGCTTGGACCACAGCAGTAAATTCATGACAAGACCACAATAAGCACAATCAACCCTTGCACTTATTCAAGCCTCTAATAATTTCCTAGCAGGTTGTCAACATGCATTTCAGCTGGATGAAGCCGGAGCAAGCATGCCATGACCTGAAACAAGACTAATCACTCCCTGAACTACACTGAGGACGAATTTCTCCCCACACACACGGGACTTAGCAAAGAGCAAGTAACTCATGGGCAGAATATAATGCAACAATGAGTTGCGTGGGTGGAGCGGACATCTTTGCAGGTAGTTCTTACCGGCTGCCCCATGTCCTGAGCATTTAGCAGCCTGTCTGAATCATTGCTTTTTTGCTCTTTTCTGCCCAAGATAATGGAGTTCTCAGGAAGGGTTCAGTAATGGAACTCTGCAGGGAGCTAGTGTCCCTGCTTTTTTGTCTTCTCACCTTATTTAATCGTCCATCTAGTATAGGACCTATATTAGCTATCTCATATAGGAGCCGAATCTTTGCCAAAATGTGGCAGAGCTCAGAGGCTGAGGGAGAGAGATCACAGAAGCAGAAAACCACACACCTTTTTGGTTTTCCAACATGAATTAGTCACTACTACCCCACACCTGCTTCTCTTTAAAAATAAATGAAAAAAATATCCTGGTTAAAATGATACAGGTGAACAATCAGATTTATTTACTAAAGTTCCTGCAATCTGAACTTCTGTTCTTTAAGATACTTTTCATTAGTACCACGTTAGTATGGCACACTGAGATTTTTACAACAGCAGCAGCGATTCATTGCCTTTGTTAAGGGTTATTTGAAAGTATGTGCAGAGCAGATCTATAGAAAATCTACAGGATATTCCATTTGGTTCTTATGATTCAAACTCGCTGCAGACTGTACAGTCACAGCTTCCCATTTCTGCTGGAAATGCTACAAGCTATTATATTTTTTTTATTATTAGCTATAATGTGTAGATATGGAAACTGAAGGATACCCAGCTCCTTCCACTTCTCACTTCCAGTCGCCTACTCTCTCTTTCTTTCCCTTTCACACATATGTTTCATTGATCTGAATTCTAAACTTATTTTCATCAGAGAACAGATTTAGTTGATCACAGAAAGTTACTCATTTTGAAGTGGAAACATTTTTGCTTTGTTTAGCAATGGCAAGCATTTTTAACAGGTTTGGGCTTTTAGGGTTCTCATTTTGTAGCCGCGTGACTCGACTGAGACAGTATGAACAGAAAAGGAAATAGATTATGTGCAAACAGCTCTGTAAAATAATGTTCTTCTAATACTAATTGCATTATTTCCCTAGTATCAGGTTTACAAACTTTCTTAATTCACAGGAATCCTGTGTATGAAATAATTGCTCTTCTTCCTCTTGGTCTATTTTTTTTTAATTTTTTTTCCACATTTGTGTTCGGTGAACACCAAACCAGACAACTGACAGTGTCTGTCATTGCTGTCTGATCATTAGCACAAGCCGCAGGCTTTACAGGGTCTTCACAAGGAACTACCTTGTTTGTGGTGACCTACCAGAACCCCGAAACACTCCTTCTGCATCAACATGAAATACCGAGCGCGGGCTGCAACCAGTTAAATTCCAGCTCCTGCATGGACTCATGCAAACATCCCACTTGTGGCTGACAAAGAAGGAAACGTTGCAAAGGTTATCTATGCCTCGAAGGCAACACCAGACCCAGGAACTCACATTTTTTGAAGCTGTCGCTCGGGGACTGCCGAACATGTATATTATGACTGTAGGAGTGAAGCTCAGAAGTGTGGCATGCAAAAAACTGAGTTCTCACTAAGGGCTGGGAGGAGAATAATTCAGAAGAAAATCTCTTTTCAGGTTTTTTTTTTCTTTACATAACCTATTCAAATAGCTATATTGCTCAACTACAGGGATATCAAACACTGAGATAATTCCCAGACTTTCTAAAACTGGTACCTGGAAGGTGCAGGAGGCTGGAGGGAGTGGAGCAGGGGGTCCCTGTTGGTGTACCCTTGGGGAAATAAACTGGGAAGTCGCTCCAGCAGAGCCTCATGATGGTGCAGAAAAATCTGCTTGCAAGTCTACAGAGGGTGAGGGTACAGTTCTTGTCCATTGAATAAATCCTCCTCTGAGAGGGTATCTCTAGAAGCTGTATTTCAGAGTGTTACTCCAGATTTCTCTACCCATCATAGGAAGGGGAAGAAAAATACTGGATTATATACATATACATAGAGAGTCATAAGCAGAGAGCAGCACACATGAAATAAAAACTTATGGGCATGCTAGTTAGCCGCTAAGAAATGGCATCTGTACGGAAGCTCCCATTCCCAAAAATTTTAGCCCAGTAACAATAAAATATGCCACTGTAATTGATCCCCGAAGCTACAGTATGCTGCTCCACAACTTGAAGTAGCCATGCCCAGAAGTGCAAAGCACGGTGTGGGGCTAGCAGGAGGCTGTAAACTTGACTTTACCACAGGTTTTCAGAGCTGCAGATAAATAATAAATAACTGGGTAAACGTTGCTCCAGGCCAGGCAGCACTGCCTTTCGCAGAAGGGGTCGGCAGGACAGTGTGTTACAGCTCCTGGAAGTCACAGTAATTACTGAAACAAGAACTCCCTATTGTTTTTTATCAGTATAAGGCTAAGACGTAGATGTTTTCCTCCTTATCATCTACAGGCATTGTGATGTCTGATGTGGGGAGCTGTGGGCAAAAACAGAGCCAAAAATCTTTGGGCTAAGGAGTTGAATAACCAGATTTTCGGGGAGCTGCCTGGTGGCACAGCCATGCCATGCGGTGGTCATCACTGCAGGGCCCAGCAGCTACGCTAAACCTTTGCAGCTCATCACAGCAGTACTTGGAGCTGAGAGGAGGAGCAGTCCTGTGCCACAGCAGCACAGGAATATTTCGCAATTTTCAAATAAGTGGTCTATGAAAATATTGCCATGGGAAAAAATCTTAAGCTGAACAAAGCTGAAAAAGCTAGAAAGATCTCACGATGAACAAAGATCTCAAGCTTTTTTCTGTATTTTAACTTTTACATTGTTTCCTTAGTGGTATTTGGATCAGATAGCATTTTGTTAAGACAAGTGACAGCTTGACTGGAACACGCCAATGAAACACACAGGCATAAATTATGGCATATTAATATTAATGACTTTTTCTGAATGAGGGTCCTTGACAGGTGGACAGCTTCTCGATTGCAGTGCACCTTTGGATATCTCAGACACAAGCATTAGGTCTACCATTTAATGATAACTCATGTTAGGGATCTGCAAGATCATAATCATATTTTATGATTATGGCAATAATTTACTAATTATCAGCAGTGAGTTTCTGAAAAACATTTTTCCTTTCTGTTAAGTTTGTTTCTTACTTTTTCTCAGTGGCACAACAAAATGTTACCAGTCAGATGAAATCGGTGTTAATTTGGCTTGTTAGTATTTTTTTCAGATGTTCTGTTAACCCATTATTTTTTGTGGCATTTTACAGCATTTGTTATCTTTCTAGAACCTTCACAGGTCTGTTTTATTACTTGGAAGACTGGGGTTTTTTGTCACTAAAGAAATATTTTGTTACAAATAAAACATTTAAAAATGAGACATGCAGTCTCTTGTATCTGCACCTACAAATTTGTCATTGGTACCAGCAGTGCATGACAATTTGACATTTGGATTTTTCGTCATATTTGAAACTGGTCTTCAGATTTAAGCATCTGGCCAGTCATAAGCACAATTACCTGCTTTGCACACATAATTGCAATATTTGAGTACATAGACTTGAGGTTCAGCTCTACTCCATTCAGCATTAAACACAAAATCCTGTTCATTACTATGGCAGCAGCAGACTAGGAGTATGTGGCTATAAACCTTAATTTTTAAAAGTGAGCCTTCAGTCCACTGATCTCACCTTACTGACATGCACATAAATCATCAGAGCTTCCTTTTAGTTTTTTGCAGCTACACCATCATGACAACTATTTTTACTACCACTTGTGAAATGCTTAACCAGAATCATGTTGGGCTGGCACAACATGCGCAGAAATCAATGAGGATATTAAAAAACCCCATATAATTCATGTAAATTTTTATTATTCAGATTTTCCTTTTCTGCACCCCAAACCTATCTCTTTTATTTATGGCAGAATTTAAGTCTTTTTGTTCAACCAACAGATGAGTATAGCTCAATTTACTATATCAGTTAACTTAATTTTGCAACCTTATCTGAAAAATATCCTACTAGATTTATACATAGGATAGATGGGTATGCAAAATCAAAACTTTTAGGGTTTGTTTCTTTCTTTTAAAAGAGCAACCAATTGAACTTAAAAAGAGGACATTAAGTTAAAGTCTCAACTTTGCCAGAAATTCCTTTTTTTCTCTTGGGAATTAATTTCATTTCTCACCGACTCTGCTTCCCTTCTTTAAAAGTGGAATAAAAACCTTTTCCTTTTTCTCTCCAATCTATTTAGATCTTTAACACTTCTTTGGCCTCTTGCTGTTTCTAATGATCTTAATACTTCCAGATGCCAACATGACACAAGAATAACCACAGGTTTTGTACGATTCCCACTGGAGTAGTGTGAGACAGGCTAGTTCTGATGGGTTTATCCCAAGGTCATGTAGGGCTCTTTGGGAATGAGATGCTTTAGGAAGAATTTTTTTAAAAAAAAAGCATTGTTTTAGGAATATTTGTCAATTCTCCAGTCAAAGCCCATAAACTCTCTATACCTTAGTTTCTCTGTCTATATAGGAAAAAAAAAAAGAAAAAGTTTTTATGTTCTGAAAGGACTATCCCTAGTCATCCTCTCATGCTCATGAGACTCTGTTAATGAGACTGATTTCCACAGAAAAAAAAAATCAAAACCAGCCTATCTCATGAATTTCGGACTTCAGCTGTAGGATCACTATTCCCTCTCTGTGTTACTTAATTCTGTTGCTAGCTGCAGACCTCAAAGCCCTTTTTTACTACTGGAAAATAAAACTCAGACAAAATTAAATCAGAAAGTGTGGAAATATTCTTCGGGTATCAGGAAGCACTAAAGGAAAAGAAATGGGAGACAGATTTACATTAATATGTGTGAGTTCATAAAGAGGTTTTCTTTTTAAATTCTCCTCCAAAATGTTAGTCTGTATAATGAATTGGACTAGCAGGTATGCTATAAATGTAGCAACTACTGTAAAATGCCATAAAAATGATGGGTTAACAATCTAGATAAAAAATAGTAACAAGTCAAAATAACAATGATTTGATCTTTCATGTGAATATTCAGTTCAGTCTGTGATGAGAAGTAACATTAGTGATGAGAGGATATAACTGTCAAAAAATCCTGGGAAAGAAACTTAATGGAAAGGAAAATATTATTCAGACCCCAATGCTAGTAATAAGTAAATTATTACCAACTTTGATAAAATTGGACAATTAATATGTAGAAGTGCCATAAAAGCATGTAGAGTCTCTAGCATGCAACATGAGATGTTGCTTAATAATAGAGGACCTGGTTTAGTCTAAAATTTTCATAAACAACATCTTTTTATATTGTCCTTTACATTTGGAAATTATCCCATTTTTCTTGAGATCTTTTCTTAGGATGTTAATAACAGACAGTTTCTGAAAAGGCTTTTCAGAGATAATCTTCTCAATTTTTAAGGAGTGACTGCAATTCTCATTTGATAGCAGCAATTTTACTTTTAACTGCATATAAGTTGCCCTCTACTATAATGAGGTATATTAAGGATGTAAATATTGCATAGGCACACATCTATAAGTGAGTCTACGGAGCACATGAAGGGTTTGTGCAGGTTACCCATGGTTATTTGGGACTGCTTCTGCTATTATGCTTCTGCTATTATGAACTAGTAGCTGAGGCACTACCAGACATCTTTGGAAATGTACATAAGTGGTAATACACAGGTGATGCATCGAATGGCAAACATGGTGCAGGCAGCTTCTAAGGCATCTTGCTGCAGATCCAGAAACACTGACTCAAGCCATGCCCCAGGCTTGCTCTGAAGCCAGCCCTCATGTCTTATCATCCCTTCCACGAAAAGCCAGGGGTCATTTAGGCTGGAAAGCAGAAAGCATCCAGCTGTGAGCCTTTGTGTGCCTCCCACTTTAAGGAGGCTTCAGAAACCTTCCTAGGGCAATAGCTTCAGGTGAGACTTTGTTTTAATGGGGCAGTGATGAACAAGGTCTTATGTGTTACAGGAGGGGTATTTACTGCAGGAGAACATTTCGTGGCGTTACAACCTGAACCTCACCCCGGGGGCAAGGTTGAGGTTGGATATCAGGAAGAATTTATTTACTGAGAGGGTTGTCAGCCATTGGAACAGGCTGCCCAGGGAGGAAGTTGAGTCACCGTCCCTGGAGGGGTTTAAGAGATGGATGGATGTTGCATTGAAGGACGTGGCTTAGTGGTGTTCATAGAGCTAGGAAAAGCTTGGGCTCGATGATCTTGAAGGTCACTTCCAGCCAAATCTGTTCTATGAATCTATGATTCTATCTCTGTGAGAAAGAGGATGTTTTCCTACCTACAAAAGACTTGGTTTACCTTCTCAGCAAATACATGGCACACGTTGGGGCTCACCCAGAAACAGGGCTCTGCCCAGGACAACTCCCTCTCTTTATTTCCTTCATAGACCTGGCCCCAATGATGAATAATAAATGCTTCTCTCCCATGACCGGCCAGGAAGATGGAACATATAGGATTAACTGTACAAGCAGTGTATTGAATTCTAGCAACATCTGACATATAGAGTTACCTAAAATTTCTCAAACAGGTGGAACTGGGATAAGGTCTGATATTAACCAGCTACTGAGGGAGAAGACCTTCTCCACCTAGGAAATGCTGCCAGAAATGCAGTCAGCAGAAACTAAACGGCAAATGAGAAAAGGCCAGCACAGAAATAAAGTCCTTCTGCTCCCAAAGGCTGCAGTTTGGGTCTGTTCAACATGTTTTTCCTCCTCGAACGAGACCCAGCTAATAAAGCGCTATGTAATGTACTCGGATTCCTGTGGTAACAGTGGATCTTTCTTTTTTGCATGACATTTTTTTCAAAGTCAGCTTTATGTATATGATTCCCGCCTGCCAAATATCTGCCCCATTTGAAATCTATATCTAGCCTGAAACATTGTGTTTTGCCCTCTGGTTGACCGTCTGCGCCAGTGAAAGACATCCTTGTGAAGAAGTGCCCCTTTGCTCCTGTGGTTACCAATACTGTTCCACACAGTTTCCAAGGGTGATGCTATTATATTGCTCCAGCCACTGTATGCACCCTATTGAGTAATTTATTGGCCAAGATCCTAACAGAGGAAAGGCCTGTCTAGAATATTAAAAGGTAGGAATATTGCACTTCATAACAAGCAGCCATTAATGATAACCAACAATATAATTCTTATGGAATTATGCCTTGCATCTGCATGAAATTCCCAAGCACAATAAAAAGCGAACCAAAGAAGTTAACCTCTTGTGTGCCACGCTTCCTGGAGCATAATTACAGAATAGTGGAAAGAGCATGACCCCGTAGCTCTCCAACATTATAATTAGCATTCCCCATACTGAAGCCTATTGTCTGGAGGACAGTTTTGTCTCTCCTCTGTTCTGACTTGTGCAAAATTATACCCCTAAATGTGAGTTCGTGGCCCTTTCTCAAAGCCAGCCTTTTGTTTTCAGTATAGTCCCAAAATCAATGGACTGGCAGGATGTGCAGCATACACCCACAGGGTCAGTTTGATGCTCATTCACTAGATACATACAGTGCATTGTAAGGATCTACATGAGATAACAATGATTTTCCACTTTTCAAATGCAGCCACATGAGATTAGGGTATTTGGCAGAAAAATGCTGCCAACTCTTCATGTCATCCTATTAACAGTGAGTAGCAGAGTCTGTACGTTTTGCCTGGATTACAGAGCAAAACCTGTTCAAAAATCTTCCTGTTTCTCTTCTCATGTATAAATGAAGCTGTGCGTTGTACCTCATTAAAACAAACTAAGGTACCTCATTAACACCCACCAAGAAGTAGTCTGAATGTCAGAACTGGAAGTCAGTATAATTCTGACACGGAAAGTTTTACTAAAGAAAAGCTCTGTTTAATTAAGGAGATACTGACAGGTTTTAGCAAAAGATTAACAATCAGAAGTTCAGAATTTTTCCTAGACTGAGGTCTGATGAAATATCATGATCCTGGCCTCGAGCCGTTTTTTTTTTTTGTCTTGAAGATTTCTGGCTGCATTAATGAAGGGGTCTGATTTTTTTGATTCTTTTTTTAAACCGTTATTTCTTTCCTCTCTCTGAGGGGTATGAACGGGCCTGCACAGGTACAAATGTAACTGTGGGGCAAGTTTTCTTAATTTCGGCATGGAAATAAGCAAAGCTCATGTAAAGCTCTGGCTGAGCTCAAGCAACGGAAGGTCAGCTAGAAAACATTTCAGATAGATTCACTGTTTATAAAGCTGTTTTCTCATGGGATTCCAACCATGGGACTCACTCACCGCTGGGTGATCAGCACTGTTAAAAATCGGGCATTTACTTTAGAATCTTACAGGAATTCAGGAGCAAAAAATTAAGGCTCCCGTTACTAAAAGATCTTGCATTAGACAGTCACAGAGATACTACATTTAAAAATGTAATTTTTTCCTTATGACTTTTATTTTTCCTGCAACTGTGGTGTATGAAAATTTAAAATACAGTGTTCTAAGATCTCTATTACTCCATTTACTTTGCATAAATTCCCGAATAAATAGGAATATTGTAGTCCCAACAAGAGCAAACCCTCTAAAATTGAGACACAACCGGTGCTGCCTGCTCAGAAACACTGGTGGTGCTGCACAATTTTATACTCAATTTGCCTCGGCTGCCTAGAATAGAAAAAAATCCAAGCCTAATCCAGTTTGAGTACTGTGAGTACCCATCAGTTCAACTTGTCTTGAATGAACTTTTTGTCTTTAGGAAGATTAAAGAGCTGGTAGCACAGGAAACTGAAGTCTACCCTTTATTGCAGCAGGGAATTAATCACAATTTACAGCGCAGTGGTGCTCTGAAGGATGCCGATACGACGCGCGCCGTGTTAATGTGAGGCAGGGTCAGAGATTTGGGCTGTGCCAAGGCCATGCAGGGTGTCTTTGTGCCACGGGTATAGCACCCACTGGGCTGAAATAAGCCCGGATTTTACCTGAGATATCCAAGTAGACATGAGTACTGTGTTAAAGGTAAAAATCCACCATCTGACTGCTGAAGCTTTTCCCTTACCTGGCACCTTCTGACTCATTTCCCATCTCACTCATAGCCAGAGCTGAGTGAAGGATTTGAGGTTAATAATTAACACAACAAATGTAATCTTTTTTTTTTTTTCTCCCTACTCTGCAAGCAGAGAAGTTTTTTTTTTTCTTAAAAAAACAAACTTCTATTCAAAGTTATCAAATGCATGGTGCACAGTTGTTTGGTTACTTCATGGCTGAACACAAATAGCTCTACAGGCATATTAGATGCTCAACTTCCAAAAGGTGACCTATGCTGTTTAATTGTACCCAATTACCTAGGAGTTTTAACCTTATTTTCTGTGTGAAGAACCAGGAACAAATTGTACAGCTTTCTACTATTTTCATCCTTTTTTTCTGAGGCTCATGCATTACAAATTTTTCTAATTCCATGAGGTGTAATAAAACCAATTTTCCTAGGTTTTATTTTAGTTTATGTTCTGAAAAGTGAACCACTCAATGTGTTCTAAAATTTTTCTTATTGTTTTTGAAATAAATAATTTAATCTTTGTGTTTTATACAGCTCATAGTGGTTTTTTTTTCCATGAGATGAAGGAATGCATGGCAGGCACGCCACCCTGGTATACAGCCCTTATGGCTGGCACTAGACAAGACCTTTCTTTATAAATTTATATTAAAAAATTACCTGCTCAGCTAATTGCAACAATGATTTCCAGTAAATAGATTTCCATAAAAATAATGCAATTTCCTCTTGATTCAGAATCCAAGATTTTTCTGAATAGTTTATTTTCTATCAGTTGTATTTTCATATAGTTACACCTGTTAGATTCCTATACTAATGTTGAGAAAGTTAGTATTGTGAGCTTTTCATAATTTTATAATAAATGTATGAATAGTGTTAGTTCATGAGAATTTTTAGCTATTGTATGAGGGGATTTTGAGTCATGTAGCTAACCCCTCCCTTTTATACAGATGTGTTCAGAGAAAAGAGCTGATAATAATTTTGTTTCCATTATTCAGTGCCAACTAAAAAAAAAATAATCAAAAAACGGCCTTGAAAAAAACAAAATATTGACCTGCTTTTTAGCATCTGAAGTTCCCAGTCCAGTGCAGAAGTTAAATGTCTTTGCTTTTCCACTCTGCAACGCAGAGAATGTGGTGGGAACAGACTAGCAAGGCAACTCAGCTGGAAAATATCTCAGATAGATGAAATATTTGTCAAGCAGTTTTCTCATGTGAATATGCCTCTAGTTGGTATATGCCAGTCACTAGTGCATGGCATTTGTTTTATCTTCTGCCCCAAGGATTTATTTTAAAGGAAAAAAAACTACTGTGTAAGGCATCAGAACTGTGGAGACAACAAAGCAACACAAGTTTAACGAGAGCTCTAGCTTTCATGAGGCTAACAGAAAAAGAGTCAAGTTTTAATATCCTCAAAGGTCTTTTTTTCAGATAAGAATTTTATAAAAAAGGAACCTTAGGGCAGGTTTGCTTTCTTCTTCTCCGTTAGGCTCATACTCATTATTGCCAACAAGGCATCGTTTTGCATTTTTTAAAGATACAGACATCAAAAATGATAGTGCTGATTCTAAAATGAATAACAACAACTAGAATATTAAAAAACATGTTTTCCCCAGATGTGCTGATGTCTCAATAGAATCTTTATGCAGAAAAGGGAACAAGGCACATATAAGTGTTTATCAGCTTTGCAGCTTACAAAACCAATGTCCTGAACAAAGACAGCAACATATCCAGTGGGTGTTATCTGATCAAAAACATTCCACATGTACAAATCAAAGCTAGGAGGAAAAAGAGCCGTATAAAGATGAGATATCTGAGAAAGCAGCCACATTAGGAAAGGGTCTCCTATTTAAACAGTTAGGCTTTAAAAAAAGGCAAAAATGAGAGCTAAGCGAACGCCCCCTCAGGGTTCATGTTCTCAAAAATGGGTCTCTGAATTGGATAACGATACATAATGATTCTGTTTTCCAGCATGATGTGGACACTAGCCTCTCTGCAGGGCATATTTGAAGGTGTGTGTGGACAGAAAAGAGCGAGTTAAGCCCAAAAAGACATGCAGACAGCAACTGGATTCAATTAATATTACAATTATGTTACAAAATGAAATAATAATAACATTATGAAAAGAAGGAGCCTTATAGTACGCTAATGCATAATACCTGCACCATCCTAATTTACTGCTGACCCACACTGAGTGAAATCAGTGTCTGGTTATCACTCATCTCCTGGGTGGGGCAGTAAAGCAATGCAACAGAGAGGAGACTTTTTCTACATACTGAAAAAGTCCCTGTGGAAAAGTTGCCCAAGGTGACTATCCTAGAGATTTTGTTCAGATCTGCTTTGCAAGTTTCTTGTGTCTCTGACCACAAGGGTTCAGCAAGTAGCTCAATCAGTAGCTCAATCAGTAGCTCAATCAGTACTGAAACTGAAGAAGCTGGCTCATTTGCTTATTGCCTTTGACTTGCTTTCATTCCTAAGGTGTGAATTTCTCATGAAGATTTTTCGGCAGGGCACACACACAACATGAGCACTCTCCCACCTATATTCTTCATGGTCCAAAGGATGCCAGATGTCCCACCACCCTGACACTATGTTTAAATAGCTTGTTATCAATTTCCACAAAATATGCAGGTATCTGATGGACTTTTTGTCCATATTCATTTTTGAACTTTGCATTTTTAAGGTTTTGTATCCAACTACTTGGTCCTGAAAAATTTGGAAAAAAAAAATGAAAAAATTGGTATTGTCACATAACTTCTGAGTTCAGAGCCTTTAAAATAGGAATCACAGAATCACTAAATCACAGAATGTCAGGGGTTGGAAGGAACCTCGAAAGATCATCTAGTCCAACCCCCCTGCCAGAGCAAGGTCACTTAGAGAAGAATTAAGATTTAGAGAAGATTTTATTTAAAATACAAAATAGCATCAGTGCTGGCAACATCAAGATATTTCTTACATTTCACTTGCCAAAGGAATTTTCCAAGAGTTGTTTCTAAGTAAAAAAAATGTCTTTCTGGGAGGATGAAAGGGAAAATCAATAAATGCGGGAGTTTAAATTAGCCCTGAGTAATTCTTATTTAATCCTATCTCTTTCATTTGTGCAATATCATTTTCCTTTATACTTTAAAAGAGTAATAATTAGTAATCTCTTGATGCACTTAAGCAGACGAACAGAAATGATATTTGGATTTGATTGAATTTGAATTTTGAGTTTGATTCAGATAGAACTGAATCAAATACACTGGGAACACAATCCGTGCTTTTAAGTGTGACAGGAATTACTACTTACTTGGAAAAATATGAAGGATAATTATTTACTGGTATATAATTTGTAGGTACAGCATCCTGAGCATCAGCTGTTCTTCCACAAATGTTGTGGAAGAGCCAAGGCAGTGGTCCACACCTTGGATTGAAAACAGTGGAGAACGGAATGGTCTAAACACACACTGTGCAAGACAATGTGTGTCTGAAAACAACTTGTTGAATTTGAAGTCTTCTCTTGGCAATGTAATCACCATTTTGAAGCAGAGTAGTTTGTGTTTCAAGGTATCTATGAACAGCAAGAGACAGCAGAGACAAACTAATGCAGTGTGGAACGGTGTAGACATCTTCACAGAGATGATACCAGGGTACCGCTGGGGCACTGAAAGTGACCAGTAAGTCAATGGGAATCTCGCTTTTGCATCTGCCTCTGGACATAGGCACCAGATGATGGCAGATGTGCTCAGCCAAAATCACAGGGAGTAGTTATGTATCCCAAATCTTATGTGAGTTTCCTAACACTGCATCTCCACCAGCTCCTGTGTTGAAGATCTCTAGCTTTGGACTAAGAAGATGAGCATGGAATTACTCCAAGGTTGTCTGTGAAGGATGGTGATGACATCAACTATCTACAACTCTTATGTTATTGTTTTGTGACTGTTGTTAAAGGAAAAAAAAACAACTTTGAAGTGTTTATTCAGCTTGGAACATATTTGCTTTGCATATCACAGATAAGCATGCAGTGTAACTACAGCCCACCACATCAGCTACGATTTTATCTCCTGATAGCAAACAGGAAAGGGAAAGACACCATAAGAGGTAAAAAACAGAGAGGAAAACGGAGTAGTTATTACTGGAATGAACATTCAGACAGGGGAAGGGAAGGAGACACGATTTCTGGGGTTTTGTACTTCATCTCAAATTATTCTACTTTGCCTGTGGCCCATGATACTGCAAGGCACCAACCTGTCATCCTTTAGCCCAGACCCTCAGGAGCCTTGGGGCTAGTATCTTTTTCAAAAGTCCATCTCATGACAGCTCACTCCTATAGCTTGCTCTGATCTGAAATCGGGCAAGAGTTTTATTTTTGCAATAACATTTGAATGATTATGTTTTCTAACATCACCTCTTTCTTGTCTTTGTTCTCCAGTACAATGCAAAGCACAGGTACCCTGGCATTTTAAAACATCGTTTGCAGAGGACTATTATTGTCTGATGCTACCTTCTTTTAACAACCAGCCTCTGCTGTCTCATTTGCTGCAGGTATCATGGGCAGTACAGCCCACAGCTAAGGTTCCCCAAGTTTCTGCAGTGCAAGACCTTGTTTTCAACTGTTTATAACTCTGCCAGATACATTTGGTTCAATCTTTTCTTCATGAAATAGGTTCCATTTTATTTTTCTTGCCAGTGATGTCAGATGAATTGTCTGTTTGCATCTGGAAATCTTAATTGGTCCGGCCATCTTTCATAAAAGAACAAAGAAAATTGGGTTTTAGTAAATGAGAAATATGAAGGAAGTATTATAGCTGGCATCTCTTGGCTCCCAGGGGCACCTCTTACCTTCTCCTGAAGGTCCTCCCAGAGCTGTAACCCCAGCCATAACCCCAGGCAACTCTTGTTGAGCCTGGCTTGCAGTCAGCGCTGTGATACTCAATAGCTTTGAATGAGTGCTGATGACTGAGATAAGACAAACTACATGAAATGCAGAGTATTAAAGTCAGAATTTCTTTGGCTATGAACATGCCAAATATTGCTGATGCACCTGTTTTATGTTCAGAGTGGGAAGATGGTCAAAAAGGAAGTGGCCAGCTTTAAAAGAGAAGCAGCGCTTTCAATTTCTGAAAATAGCCCAGAGACAGAACTGGGTAATAAGAATATGTTACTGAGTAAATGCATGCTTGAAAACGTGCTTGGGCATTTTTTCATCACCACACACAAATAGCATATGTGATGTTTTCAATGTATAGATTCATTTTCACTGTTCCAGAGTGCTTCTTTTCTCCATTTACCATGGGGAGGATTAAGGTGTTGTTCAGTGACAGTGGGCAAAGGTTTGCATGAAAGCCTGCAGTGAAATCCATTTATATGAATTGATTTGCCCCTTTTCCTTGATTTTCTTGCACGGATGTAACAGAGAACATTCAAGATGTTAGTGTACACAAGTTAACATCCTCTGGCACACAGGTTTTCTAATTCTGAAGGCAATTTTTCTAGACAGCATATTAATTCCCTCAGTACTCGACAGGAACACTGGCTGAAACTGCACTGCAGGCAGGGAAATTATAACAGGTCAGAAAGTTGTAGGAGCGTTAGAGAGTAGAGGAAAATGTTGGTCATTTGTAAAAGAAACCTCCATTAGAACATGAAAGTGTGCAATATCCTAGGATGTTAGGGATGAGGAAAAAAGCGTTCGACATATGACATATCTGCTCTCCTTTGCTGGCTGAATCCAGTTAGATGGTACACAAAAGTGTCTTATAATGAAGTGAACAAAGGTTTTCCACACCTACTAGGGTGGTAACCCTGGAGCTATGAAAGAAAAAAAAAAGAATCTCTTAGAAACCGCAGAACACTTGTTAATACTTTGAAAGATTGTACAAGCCAGGAGAAAAGGTTTTTATGTTGGCTAGTTGAAAGAGACAAGAGAACTTACTAAGAAGTATGGTGTGATTTTTTAATTTTTTTTCCCTTTTCAGGTTGACCATGAGTCCTTCTGAGCGAAACAGAATTTTTGCAACCTGGGAGCTTGGTTATGGGGGTAAAAAAGATCATGAAATGTGTGGCACTCATACTTCAAAAGAAATCTTGATTCACTCCAACACATGCATAAAATATCTATACTACACAGTGGCACATAATGGAGTCACAGCGTTTTATCTGCAGGTAAATACAGATCTATAAGGTAAATGTGGCGATTCCTCTGCCTTGTAAAGCAAAACAGCCGTGGGGACTGATTGCTGTGGCGGGGGGACTGCTTGGTGCCAAGCTTTCAAGCCTGCTAAGCAGGCAGGTTTCTGAACCGCCACACAGCACATGGGAACCGTGCGAGGGAGGGATTGTGAGGGGAAAAGGACAAACCCCCAGAGACGGCCCTTGAATCATTAGAGCTGTTGATCCAGCATACCATTCACAGGATAACGTCAGCACTATGGGAGCAGGAGAAGGAGAGTGCTGCTGGTGGTGCCACCCTTCATCCAGCTATTGAGCTCCGCTGAGAAGTGAGCCCGGAGGAGATTAAGGCACCAAAAAGATGTTTGTCGGAAAACTGCCTCTTGAAAACCTAGTTCTTCCCTCTGAGTTAAAATCCTATCTGATTTGATCCGTTAATAAACATTCATTCCACATATGGAATTTAAAAGCAAGAATCTGCTTTCAAAAAACACAGGCGACATCTGGACATGCTGAGTATAGAAAATCAAACAAATAGTTTTGGAGAAAATATTTAATTTAGAGAAGAGAGATGTGTAGTGTTCAGAGCACCAGGTTTTGTTCAGGAGCGTCTCGTCCGGAATTTGCCATCTGAGAATTCATCTAATGTTTAAGACTAAGGGCCAGACTCTAAACTAATTCCCTTTGAGGATATGGACACTTAAATTCTACTTCCTGTCTACATATTTATTTTCCTGCAGGTACACAAATACATTGTGACACCCGGAAGATACCCATCACCATGCCTTTGGGAGGTGAATGGCAGTCGGTGGAGAAAGAATGACTCAAAAGGTTCAACTCCCAGCATGCATTTTTTATTTATTATTTTTTACTAAAAGGACGCATTTACACTCTCAAAGGTTTTCTGTGTGCTTGACCTGGCTCCTCAGTTTGCTCTTCAGCAGACAGCATTCTTCTAAAGGCTGTGAGCAGCTGTTGGCAACGCAGAGAGCAAGGACTATGGTGAAATTCTCCCACCTGCATCCTCCATTCCTGGTACTGAGGGTTGTTACATGCTTGGCCCTGAACGTTATCTGCCTGTGGTATGCTAGCTCCATATCGGGTATTCCCTGTGCCCAGACAGCTGGAAACAACAACTGAAATCTCTTAACCATGTCCTTGAATAAGACTTTGAAAGCCGCTTTATTTTTGCTGACATGGAGAAGAAGCAATATAATTAACATAGTGGTTTTCTGGGGTTTTTATGATGCTTGGATTCTTTGATTTCAGGATACTTTCAAGCCTTCTGTAACACGGTCTGAAGTGTGAGACAGAATGCAAGCTGGGTTTTCAGGGGTGGTAATCACCCTCAGGTAGCATCTCCATCTGGAACCATGAGGATGTAGCACAAAGAGACAGATCACTCATCCTTGTAAATCAAGCCCTTGATATCAATAGGGCAAGGCTGACCCACATTATCTAAGAATCCTACTCCTAATTCCCTGGATGTCTGATGACATCGAGAATACGAGGTCTGGGACACTCAGGTTTTGACTCAAATTAACCTTTCCCCCATAGTTTTCTAACTTTCATATGTGAAGTTGATCTGTCCTACTACCTCTGTCCCTCACGGGGTTTTTTAAGACAACCATTTGGAAAAGAATAAGGTACCTTTATAGAAGTCTGAAATGTTAGAAAGATGTTGAGAGAACCTGGTTTTGTAGTTAAAATGGAATCAAAGTAAAACCTAATATTCTCTCACTTTAAAAAAAAAAAAAAAAAGGGCGAGTACACTGATATTAAATCATTGCAGGAGTTCTTAAAGGCTACAAGAACCTAAAAAGTTGTCACCACTTTTGAGAAGCTCAGTCTCGTCTGAACCTTGAGAGACTAATGTGTGCTGTATAATTTACCAGCAGCCATGGCTAGCACAGCATATTATCAGGATGAACTGCCTTTCTTTATAAGCGCAGTGTAGCCCATGCAGATCACGCCAACCACTCACTCTGCCATGGATTCATATGCCAGCATGCTGAATTATTCACCGTCTGCTATCTGAGCGGCAGAGTTTGCAGAAGTCCTTTCAAAGAGACAAGGAAGGGGAGATGGTGAGGCTGGTGCAGGGGGCAGGAGGGACAAGGTTTTGTCCATGGAAATGTGCCAGGAGGCACTTGCAGACTCTTGTGCTTTGATGTGGTAAGAAATCCCAGCTATTACACACAGGAATAACCTTTAATAGAGATGATAGCTATTAACTGAGGACAGTGAAAGGGAAAGTGTAATGGAAAAAGCCGACTGTCTGCCTCAGATTATTTATTTCTGGAAGCTACATTATTTCTTATTACATCTACATATAAAATTCCTCACGTGGAGCAAGTTTAATCCTCCCTAGATCTGTAAACAGTGGTTAGCATCAAGATATTACTCCAGAAAACTCCCGTGACACTGCTTGTTATTTCAACTGGGAAGATTTCTTTTACAATTACACTGCAATGATGGAATTAGCAGGGTCAGAGGAGGTAGCACGAGAGATGAGAAGCAAGCATATGTGACAACCTCCAGGAGACGATTTACATGTGCGAAGCAAAATGTTTCCAAAACTCAGAGCCATGCGTGCTTGACAATCAAGTCTGCGAGCACAGCCATTTTGAAAGCTGGGCTGCCTCACACAGAAGGGCAGCCACCAAACCAGCATAGGGGTTTATTTGCTGCTAAAGGTCAGAAGTCAGGCTCCTATGGGCACTGGTGGAGAGGAGAAAGCGAGACGGTTGAGGCTGGGATCACTCCCAGTCCCAAATTCTGCTCAGTCTCCATGAAGGGAGGAGTTAATGTCACTGGCATTTAAATGATGCTTGTGCAAGTGGCTGGCGCCGACCTTGACCCACTCGTAGCCCCCAGCACAGCCTGCAATGCCACAGCCAGTTTTCCCAAACAGAAGGCACCTAGAGCAGTTGTATTCAAAGAGGATTGAAAGTTTAGACTGGAAAAAATGGCTTTCAGGCAGTCTAATCCCATAAAGTATTACAATATAGAAGGGCAGCGAGAGTAGGTGTTCACCTGTCAGTCTGCTGCATCGAAGACAAGAGCCTATCTCCACTCTCCCTTGTACTGACTTTGAAAAAAATCACATGGGGGGGGGGAGAAAAAGAAAAAAAAAACCACCACAACATCTTTGCTACAGAGACATATTTAACAAGTATTTCAGAAAGAGCACCAGCTATCAAAAAGGCTGCCAGGACCAGAAGGAGCCATCAATCGAACAAGTTTACATTTCAAAGTTTTTCAAGAACAGTGAAAATGTCTTTACCCTCCTTGATGGGAAAAGTGCAGTGCTATAGGAAAGTAGCGATTTGCTGCTTCTTACTGAAATGCATTTCTCTGAAGTGGCCCTTTAACCCTGAGAAGGGTGCTAGAATGTATAGACATATATATTTTTTAAGTAGCTCTCCTGAGAGTTCTGCTCTGAGCTGCTTTAAGACTGTGAAGTCTGCTCTCTTTTCCCTTTGTTTATGCCATTGTTCAGCTCGAGAGCTTCTCTCTGATATTAGAGATGAACTGGTTAATTTTTTAAAACCCTTTCCTGCTAGTATTTAAGAGGTGGCAGAATGCATCTGTCTAATTTTGACATTTATCAGATAATTCAGTCAAGTTCCCTCATGTGACACAGCTTTGTTCCCTGGAAAAGAACCTGCTCCAAACAAAAGGCCGTAGTATATTGCATGGCATTGCTGCTCCCAGATGTTTCAAAATTAAACTGCTAAGCCTCCCTGGCCCTGCGAAACCTGGAAGAACACAAAAAAAATGGAGTGATGCTTAACAAGCTGCATTTTCTCTATCTGTGTATCATTTCATCTCTGTGCTTGATTTTTCTGAGTCATTTGAAAATGATTAGGCAGCTCAAATAATTGTTTCCTGGGTATATTAGCAGCACTATAATTGTCATGTTTAGAGCTAAAGTTGGTAAAGACTGTAGCCTACTCTGGAATATTCTAACTTCCAACATACAACAGCTCACGGATAAATATTTTGAAACTTTTGTTACTAGTTTCCCTGGTAGCTCTTCTCTTTGTTTCTTTCGCAGGACCCCATATGGATTCGGTCTGACATTGTTCTTCATTACCCAACGACACTGCCTGAACTCTGTGTGGAAAGGTTGTCCTCTAGCCTTTGGCCAGCATCTTGCAGTCTCTACCAGTCTCTGGCTGTTGCATACTCTCCTCTTCTGGGCAGGAAGGGTAAGCGACAAGCCTTTACTTTTTTTGTACATGTAGAAAAAAAGAGACACCATCTACCACGATATATAATTTATGTGAGCGCAGTCACAGCCTCAGACTGACTTATTGAAATAAATTATACTTGGTATAATTCATTTGGGGAGGGGGGAGGAGAGAAAAAAGTTATCAGTTACCATGCCAACACTCTTTGTAAATACCACTGGTTCTCAATGAACTCCTTTTGACCCACTGGTCTGAGGTTGTTGCTGTGTGATGTACATAATTCTCTCAACACTGGTCCATTACTCCTGCTCAGCGTTGGGGGTCAACCCTGTAGTGTAAAGTCAAAGGGAATTAGCAGGCCTATCAATAACCAGCTGCAGGACTGCAGCCCAAATGATAGACCAGAAAAATCCGAGGAAAGAAGAATAAAAAGTGGAAGAACATGCGTGTATATTCTATAGTTCGAGCAGCTGCTGTGGACTATCAACATCATCAGGAGCCCTCAGTGCATTAGCATAAATTCAAATGACAAATGCACAGTGCTATTCAGAGACTCATTAATTTGCAATGGGTGCAGTGCTCATGACATATTAGTGAAAAATTCAAATGTCTTTGTAGCATCGTGAGTTTGGTTGCGGGACCTAAGTCGCTAAAACGAAAACGTGTGCAATTTTCTAGCAGTTTATTAAATTATGAAGTGTGATGACTGTATCTGTGCATCTTTTTAAGCAGATGAGGTCCAGCGTGCTCCAGCACCAAATTGCACGGTTTGTGTTGAAGCCTCCCTGACAGACAAATCCCGAGCAGGAGCCGAATGACGGGCTGGATGCTGCCTGCCACAGCGCGCAGGCTGAGATCTCCCCCTTCTGGGTAAATCGCATCGGAGCCGACAGAGGAGAACGCGGCTGCCTCGTGGCTGGTGCTTTGTTACCCCTCTCTTTTCTCTGCCACTTCGTCCACCGGCTTCCTTGTTCGGAGGAATCAAGGGTGGCAGAAATTAAATAATGGGGTACGACTGCGAGCACAGTGGCTTCGTCACCACTCCCCACGCACGCCTGGATGTGTAGGATAACTTATACGTGTAGGATATGGAAAGGCTTAATTACGAGTATCTTGTCTTACATAGTGGCTTTGTTTGGAACGGAGGGAGAAAAGGTTTATGTTTTTATACGGGGAACAACCTGGCCGCGGCACTCTTTCTCATGCCATTTAGATCAAGCTTGCAATTATAACGTAAAACAACTGAAATATGCAGCAGTGGTGTTTATTCTTAGTGCCATGACTCTGCCCTGCGTGTGCAGCTCCGACACGCTGCTATATCTTTCCGACCTTGATGAACACTGCAAGCTCCACCTTATATTTCTGTTTCCTCTTGGATCTCTAACTATATCATTGCCTGGCCCTGGGTTTACATGTTTTTCTGTCCACCTGGCTGTCACATCCAGTGTGGGTTTCCTTTACCAGGAAAATATACTGTAAGATAATTGCTGGTACTTTTTCTGAGGAAGGAAAACCTTAGCTTTAAAATGCAGGGGCCGGAATCCCTAACTGGCAAAAAATAGCTTACATTTTTAAAAGACACTAGATTTTAGTGGCATAGCCTCTGACAAATTTTGAAGCAACCTGAATTTTAAAGACAGGGGAATCAGCTGCCAGTTGCATGTCCAAACCCATTAGTTGCTCTTGAACATTTGAGTGTCTCTGTAAAACACAATAATATTTTATATATACAGCAGTTATTAGGTAGCACAATAATAAGGGCCCTAACAAGGTTTGCAGCATCTCCCAGCACATGTCACACCTTGGAGTGAACGGAGAGCCATTTCTTACTCTGGCTTCTCATCCGTGTCATGACATCTGCCACGTAAGATATGGTATGTCACAACTCCAAAAAAATCCCCAAAACAAAACAAAAAAAAAGACCAGAACGGAAAAGGATGACATGTTTTCCCAGTCCTGTGAGGAGTGGCACATTCTTCTGTGTCCCCCGGTATTTGGATAACCATGGTGCTCGCTGGGTGACCTGTGCTGCCAGCAAGCTAAGTACCTGTGGAAAGTTTTTTGCCCTTTCTACATAAGGAAGAAAAGTAGTCAGCACATCACCAAAGTGAGACTGTAAATCATTATAAAGTGGCTTAAAGCTATAGTTTCCAAATGACACAAATGGATTAGAATGCTCATCTGCCCTCAGCTTCCACACCTCCAAAGGCTTACGCGATACACATCTGGAGTGAGAACATACAAACTCTGCCTGAGCCTCCCATTAAAGTCAATTGAAGCTTCATCACACGCTAACATCATTCATTTTCATTAACCTTGCCCAAATCTGACGTGAATCTCCTATCACTTTGGATCTGTGTTATTGCAGATAGAAGGAAGGAGTCTGAGGAAAGGGCAAATGTGGTGGCAAGGTGTGGTGCAGATGTCAGGATCAGCCTGAGGACACGTCGTTCCTCCCTTCTCCAGGTTTCAGCTGTGGGAAACATTAAAAATCTGGAGCCACAGTCAACACTGAGGCTATGGTTATTTTAGGCACAGAAGGATAAATGTTCAGCCGTGGAGGCTGCCCCAGGGGATTGCAAGAAAGGAAAAGCCAAGAGCGAGCAGAGCCATGTCTCTGTGGCCTGATCTGATGGAGAAGCACAGCAACCACCCCCAGACTCTCATTTCCCCTTCACCAAAATCCAGAGCCTTAACAGGGGCCTGTCAAGTATTTCAGGTACACTGTTCTTGTCCTGACCGGAGTTGACAGGGCAGCTGAAGGTCCCTCCCCATCAAAGAAAACCCTTGGTGGCCCTCAGCTGGCTGCAGCTCTCTGGTATTTCCTTCCCTCCCCTCCACCCAGGATAAGATCAGAGCAAACAGTGCAGTGCCATGGGTGATTGCCTGATGCCAGCAGGACCCTAAAGCTTCAACAACAGCCATGGGTTCAGAGGATCCTGGAAATGACTGAGTTGCCCTTCCCCTCCCACCACCCACATCAGAAGTGCTCAGCAGGAGCTTGGTACGGTGGAGGAATCAGACCCTTCGCTAAATGCCACTTACTCCGACTTCTGTGGAGAGATGAAATGGAAGTATTCTGCATTTCTTATCAGAAACAACTTTCCTTTATTAATAGGCAGCACTGGACCACAAGGATTGGTTTAAAACATGATCACTTAATCTCTGCAACCAACTGCAGAAATTTCCTTGTATTTACGACAAATATGCTTGAGGTTTAGGCATCAATGGACCTGACCAAGAACACAGGCAAAAGAAAAGCTTCATTGCAAAGAAGTTGTTTTCCATGACTACAAAAGGCAGGGTTTTCTTTTGTTTCAGAAAAGCCCCAATCTGTTTTTCACTTTGGGTTTTTTTGGTGTTTGTTGGGTTTTTAAGATCACACCACTGAACAGGCAAGATACTATGGACAACTCATTTCCAAGAGTGACACTGATTTCAGAAATGTGTTCCAAGAAGAAGTACCTTGTCACAGATGTTGGATGGCTGTCTGGCTAGAAACAGGACTCAAATGGGGAAACAGCCCATCTTAAAATACTACTAAAATGATTATTTTCTGCGGAAGAGTCCCAGAAGAGGGAGTTTGATAAGACAAATGGAAAATTAGATTATGTCTGCAAGCTGGCAGAACCAGAGAGCTCCCAGAAAAAAAAAATCTGTTCAGTGGGAAGAGCTCTGGTCTGAGCTACACCAGTTAAAATCCAGCCAGTCTGCTGGCTTTAAAAGTAAAACTGGGTCCAAAGAGGTTAGGAAGAAGGAGGTGACAATATTATTAAACTTATGACACTGTTTGTGTTAACACCTTTTTTTCTTTCTTTTTTTTTTTCTGCAGAACATGTTTGTATTTCAAATGGCAAAGTATTTACAATGAGACTAGATATACTCACCACCAAGGGCAATTAATTCAGGGTTATAAAGCTTGTGTTTCAGAACAGAGATGAATAATTCAGTGTTAAGTTGTTTAAGTGTGTTTTGTAAAACAGAGCTGCAGCTTTTGTTTTTCCTGAAAGCCTCTGGAAAAAAAAAAAAAGTGATTTTTTTTTTTCTTCTTCTCTTCACCCCTGCGGAGGGCAGTGGCCTTTTGATGTTCTGCATTGACCTGCATTCCTTCCTTGTTTCCCACTAACTTGAAGAAAATATGACTTAAAATGGGAGGTTTGCATGTAAGGAGTGAGGAGTACAGACTAGCCCTGGGTGTAAGAGCCTATCAAACAGGCTGTGGTACTTCAGACTGCTTTAATCATTACCAGCCTTGCCAGATTGTGAACTTTTACAGCACTGATAAGCAGAAGTGCACACACACATAAAGGCAGTACTTGCTTTTGAGTGCAAGTCTGACCCGATAAATGAATTTATGGAGCCGAGGGTAAGGAGTCTGTGTGGTGTCTCACCATCTTGCTGCTTTCACACAGCTTCATGGGCTGACCGTTTAAACCTAAAAGCTAAGACCAGGTAACTGCTGGCTGATGGCTGAATTTTGCCTCAAACAGTTTTTACCACCCAGACTCAAAAGACTGCAAATTGAGGAATCCTTTTAAAACCTTTGGAAACTGTTTGGAAACCATAATTCAGCACAAATCCCTGTTAGTGGCTGGGTGGGGAGAAGATGTGACCTTCAGTATGGTCCTATCATGATCTTCGGAATTTCCATGTTTCGAGGCCTTTGCTGAGGAGTATTTTAAAGGAGGAAGCAGCAGAAAGACAGAAATAATATGCCTGAGAGGTGTAAACTTCCTCAGTGAAGCAGTAAGGCATTCAGTTTAGATAATGAATGTTCATAACGTAAACCTTTGTATCCTGGACCCTTGAGCATCCCACCACAAATATTCTTACACAAGAGGGCAGTCCCACCAGTGCTGGTATCCTAAACCATCTCAAATTGGTAACACAGGAGACGATCTTGGTTTTTTCAATATCTACCTAAATTCTCTTCAAAGAATGAAACCTTATGGCTTTTACGTGGTAGCTGAGCTGACGCTTTTCAGGCTGGTCCGAAAACCAACAGAGAGCTGGAGATAATCTGCGTCGGTCCAGATCTCCACAGACAGAGAAAGTAAGATGCAAGGTGCTGCCAAAATGATGGATTTTCACACTTTTCTGCCCAAACTGCTTTGTGCAAGCAAGCCATGAGACTTCTGAGAAGGCACGTCTCCTCTACCATCACTTAGACCACGTCATGCTTGCCAACACCTTTTCCTGGGGACCTCCACGTAGGGATAACATTTTTTGCCACAAGAGCACAGCCCAGGGAGATTATAGAGAAAGACTGAGCCTTATAACTCAGTGATTTCAAAACAGTTTTTTCATGTTTCTATTACGAATAAGATAATATGTCAGCAGGACAAACTCCACATCAGTTTTTCCCCATAGGAAAAAGACAAATGGGAAAGTCAATATTGAATATTTGCAGTAAATTTTGTAGCTTATACAGAGTGTCTGGGAGGTTAGTGTGATTAAAGATTATGATTTAAAAGGAAACAAATGTATGCTCCAAACCGGCATTTCTCTTTAGGAAAAAAAAAAAATGCACCTTTAATGGCTACCTTTACAGTACTTGTTGTGAGCTTGATTTATGGTTTTCCTGGAGTGATAAATCTCAAACAAATGCTTGGATGCTGTAGTGTATGGCAGCGTACAGCAGATTTGTTTTCTAGCTGGCATTTTTCTTAGTTTCTACCTCAGCACAAGAGCAGCTGAGTGAAATGCCCAGACCTTGTGCATCTTAGGACCGCTGGCTTGAGGAGGGAGGGATACACCAAGTGCTGGGAGAGTGTGGGAAGGAAACAAATTGACAAATAGCCAATGGGAAACAGAGAAGAAGGCATTTTTACTGCACTGTGTTTACAGTTTGTACTTTCTCAGGTTCTAAATAATCCACTGTTTTGCCTACATGTCTGCAAGACATTATCGTTTGATTTGGTAGGAAAACCATGCATGTCAATCCACAATTATTAAAGGAATAGCTTCCCCAAGCTAACGTGAAATTCAGGTTTAGAATTGCCTGTAAAATCTGGAAAAAATGGAAGACTTAATTAAAGGATCTTCAAATTGCTGAACCTGAATGGTGAATTTGCAGCCTGCTCTTTCTCACTGCTTTTTCTTTCTGTATTTTATTAAAGAAGTCTAATCTGAGACTGAGTTAACGTAAGAGGGAGGGTATACGTGTTTGTGTGTGTTTGTCCTGCACTCGCTTCTCGGGTTGGGAAAAGAGCCGATGTTCAGAGCAGCCAGGAAATCGCAGCAGAGGCAGTTCAAGGTGTTCCTGGGTACACATATTGGGGGGAAAATAACATTTGCAAGACTCCTTCCTTTTCTTCTTTTTTTATTTTTCCCCCTCACTGTTGTGTGCCCAGAGTGATCCCCATACCTTGCTCAAGCTTTGAGTGTCGCAGGCCAGCTGTATTTGTCACTGGGGACAGGCAGCTGGGTTCAAACAGTGGCACCCTTTCTTTATCACATCTTTAGAATGATATTTAACACGAGAATAAGTTAAGATCCAAGCCTTGCTGGCTACAAAATGCACTGGCAAAACTGAGTTTACACCTGATGCACTTTCCAAAAATACATTTGTAAGTGATAAAGAAAATATTTATTATATACATTTGAAAATATTGACCTTAAAGCCCTTTTACTATGTGATAGCTTGTTTTCATTACAGTAGTCTTTTCACCCTTTGTTTCACTAATGAGGCCATTGCCTTTGTTTTTACCATACCTGCTCATTATATTAATTATTTTCTGTTGTTCTTTACCTGTCTTTTGCTGTTAAGAACCTCCTCTGTGGTTTGCGGTGTGACAGAATTGTCAGAAAATCTGCATATTTGGTTTTGTATTGTCTTGTTTAACGAATATGAATTCCTAGGCAGTTTGCGATACTGCATTTTGTAGACTGTAAAAAATATACAGTGTAAGAAGTCATGTGGGAAAAAGATATATTTACAATGCTTCCAACAGCAAACCTGGTACGGAGCTCACACCAGAGCCAGTCTAAACATTGCAACACTTAATAACTGAGCCAGAAAGCCTAATTAGCCCAAAGTACACTGTATTATGGAATGATTTGAATATTTACCACTATTTGTAGTGCTGCTGCTACCAGCTGAAGTACTGGTGCAAATATTTAAATTTTTTATTGATTTTGTAAAAAAAAAATTTCATAAAATAAAGTTAAGGAAGTAACTATCTTCATTTTATTTCAATTAGTCATGCCTATTGCTTCTCAGTTGATTAGTAATATTAAATCTAACAGCTAAAGATAGTAAGAGAGGTGAGATTTCTAGCATCTTAGGCTTGGTCTGGGTGTCATTTTTATAAAGATCCAACAGCATGACCCCACAAGTGCTTAGTCAGAAGGTGAGTTTAGATCTGAACTGTAAATAACTTCAGCTCTTCCACAGAGGCTGCAGAAAGTCTTACAGCTTCCTTGGAAGGCTTCATCATCATAAATCATCTTTGCTTTTGGACCTGAGGCAAGAAGATCATGCTGCTGTCACCAGGCTTTTGGTGGCAAATTTCTCAGTAGGCTTTTTTTCAGAGCCACCTTCAGTTGCATTATCCCAGCAGTTTCAGTCTTTCTGCCCTAACAGATGATGCACCAGATGATGCATCCTCTGGATGAGGGGCGATGAACACTACGTTTGACCCTCCAGTGCAGAGAACAGATATCTTAGACAGCTTTGCCAGGGGTTTCCATGGCAAGACATTGCTTCATTCCAAAATTTGAGAATCTCTGCTCTTTCCAACACCAGAGTGCGTGAGCTCACTGGGCTGTGAAAGCAGGAAAAAGTTTCACCTTCAGTCATGGGTGAAAGGGGCAAAGAACAAGTGAGATCCAGGAGGCCAACTCTTATTTTTTAAAGTGGCATAGGTATTTTTATCTGTCTTCTCATCCAATTCTTTTTGTTTGCCATCTTCAAGACTGCACAAAAACTGTAAGGAGACTGTATTTCATGCTCTGACACCAGCCACTCCCTTAAGACAGTCCATGATAAACAAATGCGGAAAATTATAAGATAAAAGTTATGCAAAGTTTATCTTTTGACTTTTTGTCCAGGAACTGCCTAAAATGGTCAAGTTTTCCCAACCAAAAAAATCTACTCAGTAGTTCACCAAGCCTAATTAAGGTATTTTAAATCGCATGTAAGCTGTTTCTTAGTCACTTTTTCTTTTTTTCTTTCCTCTTTTTTTCCCCCATGCATTGTGACTGGAGTGCTTTCTTTCAGGGAAAGAAACAGACAACAGAGACATAAAGCTTCCTGAGCTGCTTCTCTGTTATATAGTGGAGTGCATAATTGTTCAGAGATGCAAAATAGTCTAAAGGGACCCGATTATGCAAATACATTAAGCATCTCTTAAAATCTTCTGAAATTATACTATATTAGCCACACAGACAAAAAAAAAATAGAAAAAAAATAATCCCATCTTGTTTGGGCATGTACGGTCTTTTCTGTTTGCAGAAAATTCATTTTTCCAGAGGAGAGAATGGAAGAGTATCATGATATAAGCCTAAATCCAGGTTACAAAGCTGGACTGCTAGTATTCTCATGAGGTATAACCCAGTGACAATTGACATTTTGTCCTTTAACCTTACCTTAGCCTTCACACAGTTGTCTGTTCCCCTTGAGCCAGGCAGATCTAAGCTGTCAATTAATAGATAATGTAAGTTTACTTAGATGTCATGTAATGCTGTTATCCATGTGGAAATACATCAAATGTCCTAGTTTGCTCTAAAGGCTGTGGTGCTTAGTAAAAATCTTCTCCCATGGGAAGCCTAGGCTTGACAAATGCCTGAGGATTAGTCATAGTCAGCCATCTCTTTGTGATGCAAAATGACATAATCATTGACTTTTTCAAATAGTATTACACTTCTACTTTCTCCAAATAAAGAACCCAATTCCAGGTTTGCAAACAGTTTAAAAGATTTATACAAAAGGTTTTATAAATTTGTTATTGAATAAAGATGTCTTGTTCAGTGTCAGGAGCAAAAGAAGCACAATAGCTCAGAGACTTGCTTAAATTCTCAGTAAATTCAAGGATGTCTACAAACTGATGTTTTCTTTCAGTATTTTGCATAGGTTTGTGTCAGGTGGCTGCAGCACTAGGTAATGGATAACTCAGACCCCTCTCTTGAAGACTATTTTGATGGTGCTTGGAAAGCACCAAAAAGTTTGCACAACTTGTAGTAAATGTGAACCTTATCTATATTATTTATGTTAAGATAGGGCATCTTTAAATCAAAATTTTACTTTTAAAATAGGACAAAAAAATCCATTAAAATGCTTGTTTTTCCTAAACCCCAAATCCAAAACATACGGAAAAAATTGCCTCTAGGTATTGAAAGTTGTTGCCTTTATCACACTGTGCATCTAAATTCCCAAGGATGATTGATTTAACGAGGTTTGCACATTAAAAATCTTTTTCTTTGTTACAATAGAGGAAATCACAAGAAAGATTAATGCCCTCTGCATGGTGCCACCGAATTAAAATGTCTTTCAAATGTCTTCACTCCAGGAACACTTTGCTATCCAGGCCTGTACTTAGTAAAGCTTTTCTCATTGTAAAGAATGTATTAGTCATGGCTGATGTTTCTGGCATGCTATAACCTAAATACCTGGAATATGCATATATTAGGACAGACTGGGCACTTCAGAAAGCTTTAGAGAAGTGTTCATTTTTCGGGTTGCTATAATGGATTCCATGTCAGAAACGCACGAGGCTACCCAAAGGTATGACATTCAGTCTTGACATGTTTTCCCATTGCAGTGGTGTTATCTGACATGAAACAGGGTAATACTCTCCACCATGGCTTTAGAACTTTTTTATGCATAAAACCTCAGCAGTATTTACGTTGCCTGATATGAAGAATGTGTCGCCCTAGCATCTACTGCATTAATGTTGTACAAAACCTTTTTTTTTTCTTTTTTAATTTCATCTGGTTTTACAATCATGAGCACGTTGCTGATCCAAGTGTTTTCTCCGTCCTCGGGCTATACTATCTTGGAGAGCATCTCAAAGGTGAAGGGACACAGACCAGCTTGAGCACTTTTTTCTTTAAGGGAAAAGGTTGCATCAATACCACATACTGACATGTCAAGGAGGCAGAGCTTTCTTGTCGTACACCACTTTGTAACACACACATCCTACTTTTGACAGGAGTGGAGGCATGGAGAGAAAGGATGGAAGAAGAAACACAACTACTGGGTTAGCTCTGGAGTGTTCTGCCATGTCAGCTGGAGATGATATCCATGCTGGACGTAGCAAGTGCCATTCTGTGTGTCCCACCAGAAGATCACTTAGTTTACCTCTAGATAGAGCTTGTGACACAGATGACATGGGTGCAACATAGACCCCTGGAAAGAACACCTCTGTAGAAAGCAGGGAGATAATCAGCCTCATGATACAAAAGAATCAACACAGCTTTACATCTTCCTCGAGAAGGTGCTATCACATTAATTCCTTCTGTAAAAAAATGATTAATTCATTAGTTTCTTCAAGGAAATTGCATTATATAGAAATATGCCTGTAACATCAGTATATTGGAAAAATCATAGCTCTATTTAGACATCTATTCAGGGTGTAGAAGTGTTTACAATAGGAAGAATAAAAGAAATACAGAATCACAGAACCATAGAAAACTCCAGGTTAGAAAAACCTCTGTAGTTCATCTGATCAAATCTTCAGCTCAAAGCACAGCCTTGGATTATGTTACCGAGGACCACATCAACTCACATCTTCAATATATCTGTCGGGTGAGATTCCAACATATATAACCAATGTTTGAGTAGTCTCACTGTAAAGATATATTTAATATCCAGGCAGAATTTTACCTCAAGCTGCTTGTGCCTGTTGTGTTGTGTCACAGCACCCCACATTGTTCTGAAGTGAGATGGCTTGTTCTCCATAATCACCTTTAAGGTATTGGAAGACTGTGATTAGAACCTCCTGACTCTCCTTCTCTCTAGGCTGAACAAAACTGGTTCCTCCAACCTTTCCCCACACATCAAGTTCTCCTGCACATTCATCATCCTGGTGGTCTTCCTATCGATCTGGTTGCCTTTGTGTCTTGAACCAAAGGTATCAAGACATTTCTCCAAGGTATGGCTCAAGAAGAGCCAAGTGGAGTGGAATAATCACAATCCTAACCTGAAGGCTGTATTTTTGCTGATGGAACCCAGTACACAGTTGGTCTCCACTGCTGTGAAGTTGCACTTGTGCCCAGCTTGTCATCCACCGAATCAGTCCTCTGATTTTCTGACAAAGACAAGTGAAGAAGGCATTGGTGCAACACGTGAATGACCATGGCCTTGGGGCTGCGCAATCTTCTGATGTGTATTATAGGATTCGTGCTTGGTCCTGCAGTTTTGATAAACAGATCAACAGGAATGAGCCTGCCACCATAAACTCAGTCCATATTTTGTCCATGAAAAAGAATAAGAAGGTTTTCCCAATGATTTTATGCATGATTACAGTGAGAATGTAAGACAGTGTTGGTGCAAGACAGAAAGAAGAAAGGGTGAAAATATAGACCTGGGCTCAATAAATGGGCAAAAGTAAGCATCAGAAGGAGAGTCCAAGCTGAATAGAGTTGGAAAGGCAAATACCAGAAAAGCAGCTTGGTAACTGAAGTGTGCTTTCAACAACAAATATAATACGTCAGACAATACACGAAAATTGGGTGTGCTCTGCCATCTACTATAATTACTAAAACTCATTCGTTATTTCTAGTTTAGCAATATGTCATGAGTTCCACCCAGGCAATTTCCCATTATCCTTCATATTCTACAAACATATAGTAAGAGACAGCACCTGTCATGACAAGCCTTAAATGCACAAGGTAAAAGATAGGAGAAAACATGGAAATGAATCACAGAGAGAGACAAGTGATTAAGTTTTTCTAATAATTGAAGTGATTTTGAATCCTTTCACATTTAATAACAATATTCTTAGTGACTGGCCCAAGGACAAATGAGAAGTCTGTTGTAGAGCCACATATTTAGCAAATATGTTCTGAGTCATCATCCAGAGCCTTCAACAAAGGCCCATGGACTATGAAAGATACTGACCATGGGGCAGGGCTGCAGCATTACTGCCACATTGCTTTTCTTAGTATCTCACAATTCTATTTCAAGGGGGTTATTTTAAACAAAGATGACATGAAAAATCTGCAGCTGGTTTCAGAGGGCTGGAATGGACAGGTACCTGCTATCTCACCTACTTAATTATTTCTCAGCAGAAAAAATCTTTAAAGTAATGTTTTTTATTTCTAGGATCTCCATTAAAACAGATATAAAATTATTTTCTTTAATTAAAAATGTTTTAAATAATTCAATGAAAACAATAAATAATCTCATAATGTTGCACATACAATTAGATTTATTTGATAAATGTCAATTATAAACATCTGAAAGAGAGTAAAACCAGGGAAGACTGTCAGTGTCAGGCAATAAGCTACTCTGCAACTATAAATAGGGAGAATTCTGCCATTTCAGTATTCTTATTTTCTGACCAGCAGGGCAGAAATACTGAAGGGCTAAAACCAGTTTCGATCTTCTTCTTCTTCTTCCAACGGTGCAGGAGTGACCATCCTTGGTCATCCCTCTACCTGCTCCCTGACAAAACCCATGAACTCAGAAAGCACTGGATCATCTGTCTTGTTTACCTGGGACTGGAAAATGAAATAAAAAGCAGAGTAGGAATGACTCCTGAATCTTCCCTTCTGTGCAAGAGAAATAAATGTGCATTGGAGAGTGTGATTGTCCAAGAAGGAAAGGTTAGCTCAGTCAGTAGAGCATAGCGCTAACAACACTAAGGTCACGGGTTCGATTCCCGTTCCGTCCCCATGTGTCGCCTGAACTAGTCGAGAGGTGGCGTCCCTGGCGGCAGGGAGGCTGGATTAAAATGATCTCTAAGGTCCCTTCCAGCTGAGGCCATTCTATGAACTCTGTGAACTCTATGAAAGGTGATCAGAAAGCAGAGGATGTGGAGATCAGAGGATGGCAGCCCAGCAGAGAGTGGGAAGGAGAGCAAAGGAGGACACAGAAGTGGGAGAGAACTGGACACAAGGTGAGGAGGAGATGGGTAACGGTGATGATGAACATGCAGTGGGAAGTGACTTAGGGCTGAGGTGCAGAACTGAGATTTGGTCTCTACTGCAGAGCAGCAATGGCGACAGAGGCTGTCATTCATGAATTTTGGAAATGTGGTAAACCACTAGGTCCAAATTTGTTGTGCCACCACCACAGAGGTGATGGATTGGTTCCACAGAGGGACCTGTAGTTTTAATTAAATTAAACGCACTCACACAATTTCAAGGGTCAGCACAGTGGCACAGACACTTTTGGGCACCACCATATTTGATGCACTCTGAGCTACCCATGGAAACCATCTGAGAGAGTCTGTGTAGACCATGACACCATGCTCTCCTGCAGTGAGACCCTTCCCACCACAGCATTTGTATTACCCACCTTTCCTGACCCTGCAGAAGAGAATGACAGAAGTGATTCAGATAAACCTGTCTGGCACCCAAGTGCACAGACAGGGTAGGCATGAGGCAGCAAACAACCACTGAGCAGCCCAAAGCCTCATATCCCCACTTCCTAAGACAAAAATTGTGTAGGCTTTCTTGGGACACACCTCAACAGCCAGGCGTTTGACACAGCACCTTTTGCAGAACCAGTACAAGGAATGTGAACTCTTTTTTTCCCCCAAAGACACACGCCATAATTCTGCTGAGGTATCTGTCACTGGAGAATATCTGGCAATCATTTCTTTAAAAATGTCCCACAGTAAGTAGTGGGAAGTGTTCTCTTTTCAATCCTAACACAGGTGAAAGGCAGGTGATGTGATGATTGGAGGCTGTCGTGGCCGTAGCGATCATGAAATGGTAAGAGTTTTCATTTCTCAAAGAAGTAAGGAGGAGGGTCAGCAGAACTGCTCACTCAAGCTTCTGGAAGACATACTTTGCCCTGTTTAGGGGCCTGGTTGACTGTTCCTTGGCAGGCTGTCCTGAAGGGCAAAGGAGCCTAGGAAGGCTAGATGTTCTTCAGGAATAAAATACTAAAGGCACAGGAGCAGGCTGTCCACAGTGTATTTTTCACCACACATTCAACTCCTATAAAACTGAAATTAATAAAGGTTCCTAAGCTGGTAAACTCGGTTCAATCTGGTTGCAATTCCTCAGTGCCTGTTAGCTCTTCTCTCCCTCCTGGTTCTTCAAAATATTGGGAAGTGATGCAGAAAATTTCTTACTTCTTTTTTTTTTCACATATGAAGCATGTCTTTTGTTACTTCCCACCTAAAACAGGCTTTCAATTTTTATAAAATTGGACTTCTAGTAACCTCTTTCATGTCTATCATATCGTCAGTATCAGAGCTCCTATTTGTATACTCAGTAGCCTGACAAATTATTTTTTTCTTTTTCTCTCTGCCTGTCTCTCTTACTCCTCTTTCTCCCAGCATTTTGTTCTAAACAGGAGATAGTAGTGAGCTCTCTAAAAATGGAAAATTGGCTCATCAACATCAGACTATCAACAAATTCTCCCTGCCTTATCTATGTAAAGCCATGTCATGCAGACTTTTTGTTTTCATGTAGTAGGTTCTCAAGCTTTGTGACAGCTCTGCTGTTAGTAAGTGCTGTCTTTATGAAAAGTTTTTATCAGACACAGTACTTCTAAACCAAGCTATGTCAGAACAATGCAACCCTTTTTATTACACTCCTTTCTGATGGCACCCGTCGAGAAGACACTTTACTGCTTTCCCTGTATATCTTCAGTGAGTCCAGATGGTTTTAGCACTGGTGGAGTTGTATTTTTCCCCATCTTTCAATCAAAGAAGGAGTAACTTTGCCTTATTCCACTCCTGATGCCATGTGTGTTTCCAAAGTCACCCATGCAGAAGCTACAGGCGTGTGCACGCAGGACGTGATAAGCAATGTGCAGAATACGTCTGCTCATCGGTACCAATCTTTCTGGCTTGGAAAGTGCCTCCCATCCTGTAATTTCCAGACCAGGAGCCAAGGAGTTGGCGATGATTTCATCAGTTGGTCCAATATTCGGTCCAGACCTGGAATGAGCTTGCCTGAGCCGATGTTAAGCTGGATACATTGGGTAACGAGGAGTACACTACAAGCACTGTGCCATCTAATAAAGCAGGAAAGCTGGCTCCCAAGATTCTTGGGAATATTTGGGGAAAGGGAAAACACTGCCCCTACTTAGCTGCTAAATTTAATTCCCTGGCTTGAGCAGCTGCCAAGCAGAATGATGCCACAGAGGAGGGCAGAGCAGAGCAGCTGTGATGGCTGGGAAACCTGCTCTGAGAGACGTCTGGGCTCCTGTCCCCAGCTGAGGAGGGTCCTGCGCCCCAAGAGGTCTCACCCTATGGCACCACCATCCCAGGGAGCACAGCTGGGCAGGGAGATAGCAGCCACTGCTGCCACCTTACCCTATGTCACACCTGGAGCCCCATGTCCTAGCAGCTGATGTTGCTGGAGGTGGGATTGTGAGATCCAGCTGCTCACCATGCTAGGGTAGAGCTCCTCGCCCTGAGGTCTCTGTTGCTACTGCTGCTCAGAAACCCAAACTTCAGAAAGAATTTGAATGCTATGCTTATGCTCTGACAAATAAATCTATCACTTCGCCACAGATACGCTGTTTTACTTATGTTGCAGCTCTTTATCTCTTAATGACCAAAATAACAACCAACTGGGAAGCAGTTCTGCTTTATCAACATTTCAATACGTTTAAGGTTGTTATAATATTTTAATACAGTATAGTTAATATAAAAATTCGGTTTTGTCTGCATCTCCGACAAAGCACTGCCCGGATAGCTTTACTTCTTCTGTCTCGGCATGAAATATTGTCAAGCCTAAAAAAATTCCTTTATGACAGTGATCATACCTAGCACCCTGATAAGTGAATATTTGTGAAACTAGGTCTCTCATAGATCCTCGTGAAGATAATAAATGATATTTATCTTTTTTCAGCATTGCTGTATACTACTTGTCATTTTATCTGTGATGTATCTAGCTAGAGATCAATGAATCCAACCATGACACGAAACAGCTAAATAAACCATCATACTCAGTGTATGACAAATCTCTTGCTATCTCCTGCTTGCTCCAAGTCATAAATCTGCCTTTGTGCTAAACGTCTTTGTATCTGGAAATGCTTCTTCTGAAGATGGATTTCAAAGCCTGACAAAGTCTACACATTTCCATCAACACTGCTGTAGATGAAGACCAGAGGTAGAAAGAGCATAACTCTCCAGTCTGGCTGGCAAACACAGAACAGAGATCAAGCATATAAGTAAAAAAATCACCCCTCTGAGTACAGTGAATGATATCTTAAACCATGAATTTTCAGTTACGTTCAACATTCAAGCTTCCACTAATAGAAAATAAGTTCATCAAATTGTTCAGAAAGGGACAATTCCTCTAAGCTTCCTCATTTCTAATTTTATTTTCATTTTCTCCTTAAAAAACACTTATCCTTACCCTGGAGCAAGGCCAGACATGTTGATAGAGACACTTTCCCTGTAGCTGAATGAGAAGTGTGTGTTCTCTCACTTCTACAGATACTTACTTAGGTCCTAAGAAATGTGATGGTAAGAAAGAGGAGTAAAGTGTGGCCCAGGATTCTCTGCCAATGCCCTCATATCAAGCCCCAGATTTCTACTGTAAAGATGAACAGCTGATGTCACAAATGAAAATGCTGCCAGGTTAGCTGGGAAATATTAAGAAGCAGCAACAGCTTTTTTAAGGAAGCAACCCAAAACTTACCATAATGGTTGGAGTCGGGTTTCCCCATTGTATGACATTCTACAAGAGGTTTTTAACTGGAAATCTCAAAGTGTAGATAAATAAACCTACTTTGAAATGTCCTATGATAAAGGGCAGTTTGAAGGGCAATCTTAGCTTTATCCTGTTTGCAAGCTGCCAACAGTCTGTGTTAATGCTCTCTTCGCAGCAGCTGCACACTTAAATTCTGAGGGTCAGACTCCCCGCTCTCCACTTTGTCTTCGTTGTGGAGCATCCTCAGGGAGCATGAAAACAAAATATGAAAATTCAAATTATTCAGGACCCATGACCATTCTATACTGCGTGAGTTTTTAAATGTATGTTTTCCCATCCCTGAAGTCAGGTCAAGTTGTTTGATGGACTCAGACAAAGGTTTTTACCTGATACTGGGCTTTATGCAATTTTTTAGTGTCCAACTCTCTTCCTTGATTGCATGAACTTCTTTAAGGGCTGTTGGGTCAATTCTTGCTTTTGTTTCTGTCACGTCTGGTGCATGGCACCACCTGAAGCAGTATGACAAATAGGGTAACAGGAAGTAGGAATCTCCAGTAATTTTGCAATGATTTTGTCCCTCTCTAGATCTTTCAGCAATTACTTCTAGGCCACTGCCAAACAAACTACATATTAATGCTGTATGTTAAGATAAAAAGCAATGAGCTTCAGAGTTTAACATGCTTTCAGTATCACCTTAAAATAAGTTGTTTGGATTTCTTGTAATTAAATAAAAATAAAAATAAAATTTAAAAAAGCCTTCAGCTTCTGCTTGTTATAATCTGCAAACACTATGGAAGAAACTCATTACACAGTTTTCATTGAGGAGTGTAGAGAAGTCAGGGGGAAATGTTATGTATCTCCATTATATAAATCAGATAAAATCTATCTCTGTGATATGTAAGTGGAGTATATTAGTGGGGTTTTCTGTAGAGAAGGAGGGCAAGCAGAAGACCAGACAGCTTACTGTGATTTGTATGTGATCTCTACAGCATGATCTTATTATGGTGTCTGAGCCCCTCCCAGAGTTAAATACATTCTCACAATACTTTCCTCAGCCCAGTTTTGGACTCGGATTTTATAAATCTTGATCCCCAGCCAGTTCCTAGCAGTCCAGAAGTCGCTGCAGGTTCATCCCAGAACACAGAACTCTGCTCAGCAGCGGCACAAGAGCCTGACAAAGCTTTGCCAAGCTCTGCCCTGAGGGCAGACACAACTGCTCATAGCTCAGAGGTCGTCTTAATTCCTTTAGGATAAGGAACTCACTTTGTAGTAGGTATTTTCAGCTGCTTCAGTGGTCATCAGAAGGGATGGGTCAGTTGCACTGGTTAGAAGAAATAACAATCTGGAGACTCAGTGAGGTTTGACAGAGTAACTAGCTTTTTAAAGTTGGTGTGGTGGTGTGTGTGTGTGTTTTTTTTATATAACATCTGAAATGTTATGGCTCATTTTGAAAGTAGAAATTTTAAAAGGATCTAAGAATAGTTGTTTCCAACCAGAAGCAGTCGCTACTAGATATCTCCTGAGACCTGGGTGGAAAATTTTCAGTCGAGAGACGTTCTTTTTTACCGGAGCTTCATTATCTGAATGGTGACTGCAAAATCCTTATCTGCTCAGAGTTTGCATAAGTAGGTTGAAAAGGTTGATCGTCTCTGCAAATAAGCACCTGTAGTCTGAGACACTAAATTTGCAAGCACGGGTCTAAATTTTGGGCTTGGTTTACGTAGGTGGAAAAGATCCCTTCATCCCCTCATCACCAGTGAGCCTTCCCACTATTCCTCCCTCTCATGAGAGATGACTGAATCTCAGGGAGCCAGGAGATCCTTCTGGGCAGATGACAGGTCTTCCTTGTGAAACTCACACGAAAACGTGGCGGGCAAAGAAAAAGGTCTTCTCCCTGCTTGCCAAAGTACAGCCTTTCCAGACTCACAGCGATTTGTGTTTATTTAAAAGGTTCAAAACACCGGTCTGGCTGTCTTTTCAAGCTGGTTTCAACATCATCGTAGGTATACACTCAAAATAGTTTTTTTCTTGAAAGGAAGATAAAAATAGATAATAATAATAAAAAAGGTAATTTATCTCCATGCAAGAAACTTCAGAGATAGAGGATTCTTTGCTGGGTCCACAGATTCTGTTGCCCATCAGGTATCTGAATTTAACCCTTAATACCCCTGAATTTACATGGGCTGAGCCTGCAGGAGAGAGAATTGTGGAAACTACCTTCTGGACATTTCACTGGGGCTCACCAGTGCTGCATGTGTTGGCAGCTCTGGTGAAGCTGGTATAATCTGGGGAAGATTTTCCAATAGAAAGTATTGTTACCTCCACACAATCAATGTACCCAGTCACCAGCAATAACAGAAAGAAAGGTGATAATTCCCTCCTGCCAACCCGTTCTCTGAAATAGTATTTGGGAAAACATTAAAGCTTAAGTATAGACCCTCAGTTATTCATATTAAGTGACATGTGTTAATTCTGTTCTGGTTCCTTTATTTAAAAAAAAATCAAAATTAATCATAAAATCTCACACTAACAAAATATTTTACCTTTTTCTGTAATAAAAACAAATAAAATGTGAAAGAAAAAAGCAGGGCCCTTCTCCTACCTCCTTTTTCCACACAAGTCAAGAGACAGGGCGAGTCAAGGTAACTGGAAGATGTCTGAAAGATATTTTAAGGCCAAAGGAACAGTTAGCTAGTAATGCAAAGGGTATTGGCATAACCACTGATACAACAGTAATTTATAGAAAAATCACAGGTTGTATAATTCTCCGAAAGCTGCCTTTGAATGGAAAGCAAAGACTCTTTAGGAAAAACTTCCACTCTTTTCAAGGGTGGGTACCTCAAAGCATGGTTCAAAGGATTTTCTTCACGTTTTTTTTTGGTTGGCTTTTTTTTTTTGTGGTAGTGTTTTCTCAATATATAATTTTATAATGATGTCACTTGCATCTCTGTAAATTATATTCCATGTGTCAGAATCAAATGCTCCTAAAATACTCTCAGAAGACACTAAATATATTTCATGCATTCCTTACTAACTCTATGTTATAAAGTAATTGATACACAGCCCACAAAACATCTAAAAATACTCCTTCAGCTTAAGAGATGCCTGCAATTTCTGCTGCTGTGCATAGCTGCAGACCACAGAAACCAATCTGAAAATCCAGTTAGGGTAACATTCAGGAAGTTACAGAGAGAAAACAACTTTTCACAACCTGAGTATTTGCTTTGTTTCATACTAAACTGCCAGCATGTTCACAGTGCTCAGGGACAGAATGAATTTCCAGTACATCTTTTCCTAATGAAAAATATTTTTCCACAGTTCTTGACATTATTGGTCTTTCTACAGTTACTATTGTATAAATCTAAATAAAAAAAAGAGGAACAATTATATCTAAATTGCTATTGTGTATGTTTGCTTATTTCAAGCTGTGTGTAATCTGTGCAGGAGTATTAACACAATTTCTAAGATGAATAGACCTCCATCATTTGTTATCTGAGCGTGCAAAGAGTTAGGGGTTTTTTTCCTCTTCTTTACAACAGTAGAATCTATTTGTACGTCCATCCTAGTCCACAACTGTGAAAATAAAAGTGCAACGAAAATGGATTCATGAAGACTTAAAACAGAACAGGATTCATATTCTCCAGCAGTGAATTCTTCCACGACCTCAGATTTATCTCTACTGTGGTGACATTCAAGAATAATAATAATAAAAAAAAAAACACAAAGGAAAAAAGGAACAAAAAGATGATGAGAAGACTCTGACTTTGAGCCAGGTGCTCAGATAATTTTAAGATGTAGGAAAGGTGAAGGGGAAGCATTTCAGAGGCTCCTAAGCGACCCAATCCCATGGAGGTAAGCCGGGGGACATTATGATTATTCACTTCACCACCATGCTGCCTGCTAGTGAGAGCACAAGATGTGTTGGCTCATCGTTGCTCTTCTGCTCCAGGAACACTGTCACTCCTGGTTGTCACAGGAGGGAGGGAATAGCCGCAGCTGCCACTTCCATATCAGCATTATTGATGGGATCAGATCAGAAAAGTGGTAAAGAAACAGGGGGAAATCATATGTTCTCAAAAAAAAAAAAAAAAGGAGAAAGAGATGCACAGACCAAAAAACTATGTTGAAAAAAACATTACCTGTGGCAGACTGAATCACAAAGGGAACTCAGAGATTATTCTGGAGACAATCAAAGTCAGGCTGAACAGGGCTCTGAGCAACCTGATCTAGTTGAAGATGTCCCTGCTCCCTGCAGGGCGGTTGCACTAGGGGACCTTAAAGGTCTCTTCCCACACATTCTATGATCCTGTGACTCACCCAAAAAGACATCACGTGGTTGTGGGTCTGCTGCAGATGGGGTGACCACTCGTGAGACCACTGTATAGCACCAGGATGGGTGCCTGCACAAGGAGCAGGTGGGAAGACCAACTTCAGGAATGAGCTGGGCCTTCAACACTATCAAAAGCAAGAGTGGCCAGGTAGAGGATGCAGTATTTTGGGAAGCACTTGGACTAGGCACAGTTATCATTAGTGGGCCTCTTGGGGCACGAACACAGCAGTGATTCACAGGAGAGAGCGGTTTCCACTTCCTTACTCCTGCTGGAGATATAATTTTGATTTTTTCTCTGCAACAGGCAGTTGCCCCCCTCCACATGTAGGGCACTCAAAACCCACTTTTGCAAGGAATGCCACGCTGCCCATGACAGATGCAGCTTACTCTGGCCCAGTGGGTGAAAATCAAAAGTCCACACACATCTGCAGTCCCAGTCAAGTGATAGAGTTCCACCAAACCCACGTGGGTAAAGCCACAGCCAGCAAACAACACAGACTTCTGTGTTCACCCCTCCCAAACCACAGATGAATAGGAGGAGGCTTACAGCTGCATGCAAAAGCCTTTGTTCCGTGGAAAAGAAAATAACGCTTTTCATTTTAGAGAGAAAAAAAAAAATGGAAATCTAGCATTTTTCCTTCCAGATAGCTTTCAGAATGTTTGTGAATGGATCATGAGATTAACAGAAATACACAGCTGCTGTCTTCATGGAGGGACTTAAGGTGCTACTGCCCCACAAAGTCACTTATCTTTTGTTATTGTGAAAAATGACTCAGTTTGGGGGGGTTGAGCCCAGGAATGATACCCACATGAAATGGCAGGAAGCTGACGATGTAATTTAGGAGGCCAGCTGTCTTCAGCATGCTGGCATTGGCTAGATCTTGGAGGTGACCAAGGAATCTTAAACCAAGTGGGGAAACACTTTGTGTTTCACATTCAGACTTGCTGCTTGCTTGAAGATAAGGGCTTTTTTAAAAAACAAAAAACCCCAGAAGGCTAAAAAAAGCTACATAAAACCAAAACCCAACAAACAACAAAAGTCAAACCTGCTGTGCAACAGTGAAAACTAAAAATTAATAGAAAAGGAAGGAAACCAACTAGCTTTAAGTAAATGGATAGAGTCCTGTATTTTAAGCCCTAATAAAATATTTAAGGTCATATTGAATGGAAGCACAACGAACATCTCAGGACAAGCTGCTGTAAAACCATCGTGTAAATGGACAGGCACAACCACTTGTCCAGAGAGGCTTTGATATATATTACTTTGAGAAAACTATTTTGCAGGCCCATTTCAGTCAGATGATGATGTGCATTTTGTTTAGAAGGTTAAGAGAAGGATGTTAAACAAACTCACCTGGAAATTCGCTAACAAACTGGAAGGGAGGGGTAAAGATGATCTTTGCCTGCAGATACTGAGTGCTGATTATAGGGGAGCAATGAATGAACACAGAATAACCACAAATAGGAAGGAATAAGCAAAGCCAGTAGATCCCCTCTTCATAAGACCCCTTATCTTCTTTCTCTTTCCCCTGGAAGCCCCCCAAATGAGATAGTACACAATAAAACAGGGTTTTCCCTAAGCCTTTGCATTTCTGATGCAGAGAGCTCCCTACCAAATGCAAGCATGAAACAGCACTGTCTCCTTCTCTTCTCCTAACCTTCCAGTTTCGTGGCCAGATGTGTCCTTGGCTGCTCCACTGACTGCTAACAGACCTCCCAACCCGGCTCCAGGTGAGCCAGCTTTCCTACACAGTACAGAGGAAAAGGATCTCAAGCCATTAAGGGAGGTCTTTAAATAGCAGTTGCCAATAGCTGCTGGTTCAGACACCTGTCCTTATTCCTTCACCATCAGCAGCTGTTCAACTCAGTCCTACTGAAATTACATTAAAAAAATCTATTTATCTTTTTTTTTTGTGAGATGCACCCAGCACAGAATATCTGAACTGTTTGAGATAAGCAATATTCCCACAGCATCTTATTAGTGGTCCACCATCACTCTTCCGCATGTCCATAAGCATAAACGTAATCTTGGCATTGTCACTGCTATCTCAGAGGTGGATGTTATCAAGAATGGTCGCTGGAGGTAAACGTACCCCTGGCAGTCAAACCTGTGAAACCTCAGTGGGAATCCTCAAAGGAAAAATGAGAGGAATAGAATAAACAAATTAACACCTGAAAGGTGAGAAACTTCTCCCATTCTCCCCTTTACAAAACTCTCTAAAACTTCTACTTTAATATTGGCTGCTTTTAAGCTGTAGTTGCCAAAGAAGTTGTTTGGATTGATGAACTGGGAATTTTTTAATTTAAAAAAAAAGAAGTCAAATTGATTCAGTCTAGCAATTTCAAATTTTTCTGTCAAAAGCATTTCTTAATTAAAATGTATCTGAAGGAAACCTTTTTCAGAAAAATGGATTTATTGTAAAAGCACTGATTTAAACAGGTTTTGAAATTTGTCTTAAAGAAAAAAAAATTCAAAAAATCCTCATGAGCTCTGCTTGGGACTCTGTCAGCTACAGCAGGCATATCTTATATTATTTATACAATGATTCCACCTAGATGCAGAGAGCTACTTCCCACCTCATGTTTTGGATATCAACTAAAGTTCCAGGCAGGGATTATGTCTGTGCTACGGCCCTGGACTACCCAGGACATTATGGATAGGTCAAAGGCTCCCGTAGATGTTTTTTCAGATATATGCAGTCATCCATAACTAAATATAACAGACAACCCCACACATTCAGCAGTGAAGAAATCAAATGGACAGATCAACATGGCTAGTCCACAGTTTAAAAGTTGATAACTTCTGTGCTTAGAGAACTCCAGGTGACCTCAAATCAAAATGTTTAAAACTTCAGATAAAAAAAAAAATAAAAATCCTCTGTCTAATGCCTCCCTTCTTTCCCTCTGATTGCTCAGCAAGACAAAGAAATGCTACCATAACTTTAATACATTTATCTGTAAAATAAAAGTAAAATAATTAGAAGGTATTTCACATCCATATGGATAAAACTAGAAACATTATATTGCCAATCAACTTCCTATTTATTGTAGTTTAGAACATTTAGCTTTTGCAGCTCTTTCTCTCCTGGCTGTTTTTGCCTTCTCTGTAGACCATTTAATTTTTTATCCCTCACTGTAATCTTGCACACTAGTGCCCATCTTTTTGTTCGGCATCTGTTTCCTATTAGCCTCCTGTCTTCCTTCCTGACTTGTCCCAGATTATCAGATCCAGACACAGGCTTGAGTAATCCTAGTGGATTTTTTTTTTTTATATGTGAATACACACACACACATATATGTACAACCAACAAAAAAGATGTGTACATATATATATAAATATATGCATATATACATATATACATGTACAACATAACATAGGATAGATAAATAAATAGCTATATATACATATATCACTTTCAAAAGGTGAAATTAATGATAGACAAATGAAAGCTCTGTGACAACAGACATATTTTAACATATATCAGACAACACAAGCAATCTCAGAAAACTACTATAGTGAAATTTAAATAGAAAAGTGCTTTAACCCGAAGACTGGAGAAAGACCCACGTGAACTTTTTCCATTAGTATTAGGATCTTCTGAATGTTTCACCTGACATTAATGTGAGGTGGTCTAAAAGTAACGTGACAAGTTTCAATGAGTACTTACAGCAAGAGATGCTCTGTATGTCAAATTACAGAGTTTATACTACATTCCTAGTCTGCAAATCTGATTGGCTTGGTAGACCTAAGTGCTTTATAGTAAGATTGCCTCTAAGTGCACATATAAATAGATAGGCTAAAAATGCTCCAAGTAGATCATGACGCAATAAACTTAACTGCTGTGTTATGGGATAATGTGTCAAGAGCTCCTGTTTCAATAACTATTTGATTACCTACTTACTCAATCTGGTGAATATGATGTGTTTTCTGGTAAGGACCACTGGGTAAATACATAATTTAAGAATCCCTGAAATATTCATTCTGGGGAATTTTTTTTTTCACAGAAAAGAAAAAGAGAAGGCTAACCCCAGTGCCAGAGGCAACACAACTATGAAAGGCTACAGCCAAACAGCATTCAAAGTGAGACTTCAGGAGACAAACACCAAAAAATTTAAATTTAGGTGGAGGTATCTACACTGACACAGATGTTGTTGTCCTCAAAACAAAGACAATAAAATAAATGGAGTGAGAGAGAGGTACTGAGTTATTAGTGAATTGACATTAGAAAGTCAGCCTCGATTTTCAAGCTTAAATCTAAAAGTCCTGATTTATATCAATTTAAACAAAATACACTCTGTATTTATAAAAACATTAATTTATGCTTCTTACAGAAGTAGCCTGTAACTTTATTAATCTACACTGGATATTTCAATTACATCACTACTGCAATGCACTTGGAAGGGTGCACCACGATCTGCTTTCCTACACGCTCTTCAGCAATGCCACAGTGGGACGAATACAGTCACTTTGCTTCAGCTTCACACGCTGATTCAGTGATAGAATAAAGTACTTCACAGATTAGCTTAGCCTGCACCACTTAAAGGTCAGGATTTATTGTAATGTAAATCACAAAGCAATTTTATCTTGACAGAGATTCCATACTGTTACAATATTTCTCACTGAATCTAGTGATGCGCTTGCTTTTTCTTTGCAACTGCTGTGCAAAATTGGACTTTAGCCCAGAAAAGAAAAAGGGATGGCAGCCTGTTTGGTTTTTCAGCAACAGCTTAATTTCTCTTCAGATTTTTCAGCACTCTGAAAGAAAGGTACTTAAAAAAAAATTAGAAAATACCAACAACAAAAGCCTTTCACAAATACAAGCAAACCTGGCAGAATGGAAAAGTGGTTTGTGTAGATGTTAGGCAGGACATCGACCAAGTTATCCTGCAGTATAACTGACGCTTAACTCCTGTTAGCTGGAACTAAATGATCTCGTTACACGATGCTGAAGCAGCATCCTGTCATGTCATTCAAAATGAATTTATTAATTTATTTTTTAAGAGGGGAAAAAAAAGAAGACATTTATATCCTAACTAAGACTGCAGTGGTACCCAGCAAGTGTTCAAGTATCTGCTGCTCTCACAGACGAGCTGCCTTGGGTTACACAGTGCCAGGGCTGCAGGGCACTGTCTCCTTCACAAGCGCTAAATCAACTATTTTTTACCATGTTTATGGGCAGCAAAAATTCAGTGTATTGGCACATTACATGTCTACAGCATTAATAAGCACAGTAACTTGCACTCATCTTCAGAGTGGCATCGGAAGGAGTTGCAAATGGACTTTTCGCATCTCCTGAAGGTTCTTCTCAGCAAGGACTTCAGGGTTGCCTCAGGAAGCACATGCATCCCCTCCGGTCAACCCAAACCTGCGCCTTCCTGGGGACGGGATTGAGATGGTTCAAGTTCATCTGGAAAGTGCCTTCAAGTATGAGCAGAGGTGGTGGCGCTGGGAGGCTGTGTGGAGAAGGATGCTGCTGTTGAATGACCCCGTTAACACAGCCTAGCCTTAGCTTAGAAACGAGACAAGTTAAAGAAATTTTTCACTGGGAAGTCCTGCCGCTTCCCCTGTCTTTCCTTCAAAGGTTACTAGTTTGGGGGCAAACCAGTCATTTCAGTGAACTCCCTTTTGCTTGGAAAACAGAAGGGAGGAGGACAGGAAGACACAGTGCTGGGTGGAGAAACTTGGAGAAGGGCGGCGGAGTTTTTATAGTCCTGTACACCGCAACCCAGGATTGATGTGGTGACTTGATAAGATGTTGAATTACACAACCGTTCCCACAGATGTACTATCACATTAATTTCAGGCCTTTGAACATAGCTAGACTTGCTGACCTCAGACTGAGCTTGTAGTTAGAATAAACAAGTTGCTATGCCAGTGTTCAAATCAAGTCTGGTATTTGAAAAGTCATTAAGACAATAAACATGATGCTAAGTTTACAGATTCACTTTTCCAAGCAAAATCACACTTTAGGCTATATTAAGAAAGCTCTCTTCTTCAGTCAAAAATGCAGAGCTGCATATAAACATACAGTTGTACAACTGCTGTGCGCATTTTGTATTTAGATGAAATGGTAGATTAGTAGATCCTGATGGATTTTCTGGATTACTTTCGCTGAACTCCCATCCTTTACATTTGTTTTTCTTTCCCAAGATAAGATTTTAACATGTAAACACAGCAAATAAATAAAATCCATCATACACTCCTGGACTCAGCTCTAGGTCTGCGTAAGGATGCCACTTAGTATTCGCAAAGCTTGCTTCTAATGACCAGGAGAAGCAGGTGTTTGTGGAAAACAGCAAGTTGTAGGTAATTCTACAGTTCATGAAACTGCATTTATTTCAAAATGCAGTTGGCATTACAGCAACTGAAATGAGGAATTCTTGACCCATATTAGCATGTGTCTTAGAAATGAAATAAGAGTAGGAAATTATCAGACATGAGGAACAGTTTACCAAAAAAAATAGTAAGAAATTGAAATACTGATATTCTTGTTTGTATTAGGATTTTTTTAATTGTACACATTGGACTGAGTAAACAGTGCTGTTGACCTGGCTAGTTTGGATTTAAGGTATACTGTTTATTTAAACAGAGATTTTGTAAGCTACAAAAAAACCCTCAAACAAACAAACAAACAAATAAATAATGAAATAAATCTTCCACATGAGTTTGAGACCACTCTTTTGGTACCAGCCCTGTTCATACCAAAAAGAAAGCATTTTATTCAATTTCAGAACACACAAGTTTCTTTCGGTTCTTCCAGAGCAAAGACTCCTCAGTTTGTTAATTTTAGCATCATTACCCTTCCATGTAAATATTTCTTTCGAAAGCTGAAAAGAAAAGCAGCCTCAGAAGCAGCCACCAGGTTTCTGGGTTTTTTTAAAAGCACACATTTTACAGACTCCAATCAGAGCCGGCAAACAGCACCTTCAGGTAACTCAGATCTGCCAATGCAAATAAATAATAACCTTTCAATGATCAGGACTGATATCTGATATAAATACCTACGTCTGGCATGTTTTCAGGTGGTCATTTAGCAATCAGAAGAAATAACAAGTTGCTTTAATGAAGTGCTACTAGATTGTGCTGAATTAAAACAAGGGCATATTAACATTATCAGGATATTATAGCTCATCTATATCTCATTTACTTATTGACCATAGATCTTCACAGCAGCTTGAAAACAGTTCCCACAGCAATTTTTCTATGAGACTGTATATGTTTTCCTTTTATTCTAGAAGAGAATCTGAATTCACACATTTCTTTGCAGTTAAGCATGTGTCTTAACACAAACTAGCCTGGTGCGCCCAGATCTGCACCATGAACTCACTGCAGAAGGATCCCACAGAGGACCCGAAAATCCACAAAATGTAAAAATTTGCAGCAAATTTGCCTTGTGTGAACCTTATGAAGAAGTGAGGTTGCAGGTACCAACGTCATCAATATGAAACTTAAGTTAGCATGACATTTTCAGCAGACAAATTTCAGGCAGGTCCAAAAATGTGTAAATTTCAGATGTCACCATCCTTTCTGTCTCTGAAGCCACCATGTGAAAAGCAAGTGCTACCATAGCAAAAGATGCAAAGGGTTGTGATTTTGTACCTTTTCCAGCTCAATCCAACATGAAAAGGTGGGAGAACATCGAGGCATCCAGCTATGAGACTGCAGTGAGAAAACGATGTCCCTTGGAGTAGTACCTGCTGTGGAGAAGTCAGCACCCATCGGTGAGAAATCTAAGCCTCACACTGCCCCTTGGGCCAGATCTCTGGACAGATCCAGCACCGCAGGACTAAAGAAATTATACGCATTAATTTTCCATTCCATTTCCAGAACGTTATTACCCATGCTGAAAACGCCTTTCTGTGTTTCTGCCATCCATCATGATTCATCTTACTGAAGAACAGGGAAAACACCTGCCTTCCACCACACATTTAGCATTATTAGGTGTGCCATGTGCACAAAGACCACCACAAAGTGGCCAACATCAGGTTCATCACCATGTGGTGCCTCAATAACAATAGCAGAGAAGTGGATGCAAATTTATCCTTCAACCTTATCACAACCTCACGAAACTGTCCTCAGTTTATTTGCCTTCATCTCCTTTCTAAACTCATGTGAATAACAAATACATTACAAAATGGAGGTCTGCCAATTGTAGAACATCGAGATTCCCGCACAGGATGAGGGTAATAATTGCAAAAGCAACCAAATGATTTAGAAAGTTGTTTCTGATGGGTGTGTGGGTGCTTATTTTCCAACCATAGCTGAGGGATTTGCAAGCCCAGTATGCTCAAGGGCCAAGAGGTAGGTGATTGAGGCGCCCACCTCCTGTGGTTCTGCAGATCCATTAGTTACTCGGACACAAACTGAATATTTCATCCCAAAGCTCTGCACAATTTGTCTTAAAAGGCCATTGAAAGGAATCAAATAGGCACTTCGCTGAAGTAACTTTTTTAAGTGGTCACACGGAACAATTGCTCATCAGTCTTTTATGCAGGGGGAAAAAATTCTACTTAAGTAAACACTAATTCAAGATAAATTTTCAATCATTTGAGCGCATTTAAATAAAAAAATGCACTTTGTTATAAGAAGAAAAGTTAATGCATTGCAACCCCATCACGTGTAGAAGGAGCATTTAACATGTTAAATGTGTGAAATGACAGGAACTAATAAAGCTGTGCATTCTTTCCTAGGAAAATCATGGTTACAAGTAGCATTAGAGACAGAACTAAAACAATTTCACTCCAGGCAGTAACTTACATAGCCTTTTATTTTGGCACATCCAAGAAACGTGCTGTCCCTGCTTTTTAGAGCTTAGGTGCCAAATGCATTTTGATATAGGGCAACAGAACAATTAAAATAATCAGAGGACCCAGATAGGGGCAGAGGAGGAGGAGAAGAGGGGTAATTCTGCCAGATGCAGCCACCATTGATCAAAAAACATTACACGTAGAAATTTCCAGATCATTTTATTTCTGTTTGTATTATTTAGATATAAGCACAAGAAATGATTTTGCAATAAGCTTTTTGAAGAGCAGGGCACAGAGTTGCAAAGCCCTAAGTAAAGGAGAGTGCATGCTTGAGACAGGAAATAATTAGGACATGGATGTGCTGTTTGATGTCAGGACAAAAAAAAAGCACAGTGGTATCCTCACAGAATAAAAGACAGCAAAACAACTAGCACATCTTCGGACAACTATACATTTTCTCAGTAAATTCTGCACATCACAAGCAATTAGATCTTTTATTCTATACATTTTTATATTTGAAAATAGCTGCAAGGTGACCCAACATAAATATGTGAGCTTTCTGTACACACAAAATGCTCATTTCTTATTTGTGCTGCGTAAAAGTTACATCTTGGCAAATTGGTATTATATGGGTGGAAGAGGCCCACGAGTTTTTAGGTGTGTTTACACACCATGAAAGTGAAAAGACTCTGGTATAAAAATTCCACCTGACATTTGAGTATGCTGATTTTGGTTTTGTAACTTCAGATACCACTTTAAAGTCATAGCAATGGGTCCCCCTCGTGGGTAAAAGCATAACTGACAAATTTTGTTAAATTTCTACTTAGCACAATGTTTCACATTCAATTACCAAGGGGAAGTTACCCACTTGTAGAAAAGTGATCAAAAAAAAAAAAAAAGGGATGGTTAACATTAGCACAAAGTACAGCTATAGTGATATGTGTTCCTACTGAGCTGTTTCATTAAGCAATAAAGTCACAAATCCTCCTGGTGGAAGAATGTCTCATGTGGCACAGAAACAGCACCTCAAATATCTAGCTTTTAAAAAATTAATGAGAAAACAATTTTTCTGTTAAGATTGTCCTGGCTAGGGTGTACTCAACTTATCAGAAAGAACTGTGTGGGAAAGACAATACATTATCTTTTTTATCACTTTTTTTTTTTCCCCAAAAAATGAGTCACACTAATACTTTTCCAAGTCATGATATTCAGTGTTTCACAAAGTAATGACTTAGCATTGTGACTGTTTTTATAAATGCAGCAGCCATTGTAAAAAGGTATAATCAATTCACTCACATGCTCCAGACATCAGCATTGATTTTATCAGCTGAATCAATCTCAGGTAGGATAGCAGGAGTTATGTTTTGGTTCTTTAAGAATACCCAGGAGTTACCTAATTTGAATGGGGCCTGAAGAACTGACTTGTTTAATGCATCCTTGAAGTTCCAAAATCTTGAGCAAGATTATCTCTCAGCATCAAGGAATCCTGCAGAAGTGTGTATCGTGCACAAATCACATTCTTTTAAGCCTTCAGGCATTTTTGCTTTTTTAAAGATACTTTTTTAAGGGAGGTCTGTAGTATGTGCTGTATTAGAAAGCATTTCTTAACTAATTTCATATTACTGCACTCATTTGCCTGTGATTATTTGGTTTTATATAAACAGCAATCACAAGTACCATACAGATATTTCACTGCTTTTCTTGGTAGGGAACATTACTGTGCTTTCAACCTGTATTATCCCATCTTTCACTAAACAAAAGAGTACTAGGTGGTTAGGCTTTTTACTCCCCATCACAGCTTGATTAAAATTGATCTATTTATTATACAAGATTGCCTAGCTCCTTTTTCAATGGGTAACTGTTTTCTACGACACTTCTTTCTTACCCTCCATCTAGATTTCCATTTCCATTCCCATTTCCATTTCCATTATTTCCATTTCCATTATTTCCATTTTCATTTCCAATTGCAACAGTTGCCGTGTTGCAACCTTTCTGGCTGCCTCAGAGGTCTGGGAAGGGCTCCTTCCAACATCTGGGAATGCCCTTCAAGCAAGAACAGGTGTAAATTACTTCAAGTTTTTGCAAACACAAATTATCCAAATTCTATACACACCAATAATGTAGTCTTTATTGTCAGACATGCTCTAAGGTCATTTCCTCAAAAAAACCAAACAAAATAACCTCAAAATAAGTAAGACCCTTTCAGAAGCCCATCTTATGAAAGTATAATTAAAATAATGCATTCATAAATAACATCCACAATTAAAGCAAAGTTTACCCAGATAACAAGTATTTCTGAAAAATGTTATAGGCAGTTATCTACAAAGTGTTGCCTATCTACCCAGCCCTAAATGTATGTCTCTTAGTAAAATAGCCCTTTCCTGCAAAGTCCATTCTTTATTCCTTTAAGAGGAATATTTTAAAGGATTTATTCGTTTAAATTTATTTATTTATTCTTTTGGAATGCCTTCCAATATTCCTTTATAAGTGAAGTAGTTTTCAAAATAGTAAGGACTAAAAAGTGGCAAATACAACCCCCGCTGGCTAAACACTCATACGTCGTTTCAAAAAGACCTACATATGGAAAGTTCCCACTTATTATATATTCTGAAAGCTTGTATATTCTGAGAGCTATCACTTCACTTCTGACTGCTGGTAATTGCCAACATGTTCAGTTTGCTTAGCAACAGTTTTACAGTAGACGAACCATTTGTGCAATCATAAAAGTAAGATACTTGCAGATTCTCTGTATATTTATGATGTTTCTACTTCCTTTCTTGTTAGTGTGTGTGACATTAGTGGGCCTGCCTGAATGGATTTGTCCAGGTTTTCCTTCAGTTTACCTTAGGAAAGGTAGAAGCGTTCAAAACACCGACCTCTTTTTCCCCTCGTTTTTGTTTTGTTACTCAATGGTAGAAACATTCTGAGCATCCCTACAGACTTACTTCGGTGGCAATCAATCCTTCTGCAAGAGCACTACAGAAAATGACTTCTGCAGAAGTTTTGCTAGTGCTGGCCACTATCTTCTAGGAGCCCTTGACTTAATGGAAAAGTCAAAGAAAAATGCAGCTCTTGCTTTGGATATGGCTCTAAGCAAGGCGAGCTGCAGCCAGTCATCACCTGCATAGGAGCAGAATACAGTTTGACAAAAACAACTGAAGTGCTGCTTATGCGAGCAATGAATCCATCGGATGCCTATTGACAAAAACTCAGCTATGCGAGGGGTTGTGGACTTAGTGCAACTGCCCTTACCCTCCGTTCTTGTGTAGTTAGAAAAACCCATGCTAACAAAGCTTACTAAGCTGGGATGCCAGAGAACTCCACGTAGCCTGCAGAACTTGCTTAGGACAGGAGTTTAGAAGTTGAAGGGTTTCTGCTCCGAGCTTGGGGACAGTTGGGTCTCTTCCCAGCGCCTCTCTGCTCATCTCTCCCCTTTACAAACTGGCTCTGTGGCCTCCGCTCTCTTGCCAGCCAAGTTGTCGTGGTTTTCCTTTTCCTCTTTGCTGAGCTCCAAGGACATGGTTAAGCAAAGTTCTGCTGCAGGGGGTGAAGACGGCCACGTCACCAGAGCGCTCCAGAGGTTCTTCTGAACTCAGGCAGAGCCTCCACATGATGAGGCATACGTAACCTTTACTTTGGCATGTTCTGACTTTTGATGACTTAACTGTGCCATGGAAACCTTCCCATGAAAAAACACCAACCAAAAAATGTGTGAGGTGACAAATTTAGTATTGAAAAGACTGTTCGAAAATAAGTCAGCAGAGTAACATTTGGTATGCACTGCCCTGCGACACGGTATTTTTATTCGTTTGGAGGTTCTCTGCTCCCTCAAATTTGCATAGGACTAATTAGGGAAGTGATGGACTAGTTGGCACAGTCAAACTGTTGTTACTGTGAGCTCTTAAAGAGAGGTTCCATGGGATTTCAGGGCAATAGATTATGACATTCCCTTAGCTGCCATTTTTGGACTCCTACCAGACAACACCATCCTCCATAGCAGAGGCGATAGCAAAGCGTTTGTCCCAGGTTCTCCAGATCAGACCCTGCTATTTTAACTCTACACCTTTGCAAGTCTGGAAATAAGGCACACATTCACAGCTTCTAAATACATAACGATGACTGACAAACTGTAGCGGACAGATGCATGAATGTTTGCCTTAAACATTTCTTGTCATTTTACAGACCCTCAGCTTGGTCAAAAATAAGACCAGTTCCTGGTCCTATGTGGCAAAATGGTAAGTGATGAATGGAATGTGGTAGAGAGGACCTGATAAACAGATGCCTCAGACAGCTCTGGCACCGAATATATGCAGGAAAGTGCGTATAAATGTGGGACATTAGACACAAGAAGTTGTGTAAGCAAGAGACAGAAGAAAGCAGACAGAAGAAAAGAAGCATGTAGACTGAGATGAAGGCACCAAGAAGAAAAGTGCAGGAGGAGAAGGAAAGATGACGGCATCCTTGAACCCTTGTTGGTGGGACCAACACAGGAACCTGGACCAGTGATCTCTGTCTCTCTCCCCTCCTCCTCTCTCTCTTTCTTTCCCTTTCTCCTTTCTCACTAATTAATGCAAGGCCTATCACACTGCTTCCTTACTTTATATTTCATTTCTGTCTTGTAATCGTTAAGTATAACACTGCCTGTTAGAAGTTGTTGCACCTCCTTTTCCCCTGTTAGCATTAAGTAACACACAGCTTGCTGTAGTTTGTTGTATACCTGGTCTTTTCCTGGCTATCATTAAGTCATAGTATATTGACTGCCCTAGTATATTGCCTGCCCTAATGTGCTTGTAACTAAAACCAATTATTGTGAGTCCGATCTATAGGTTGTGAGAAATTAATAGATGTCTGTGTATGGATCTTGAGACTTGTCTCACCGTTGTCTTCTCTGTTGGGGTGTTGCTGTGTGAAAGGTCTGTTGCTGTGTGAAAGGTCTGTGGCTGTGAGAGGCACTTACCCAAGCTAAGTGCTTACTTGTTTCAGAGCCCCCTTACTGAGTTAAGGACTTTCACTGAGACAATTTGCAAGGTAACAAAGAACAGGTAATTAATTAAAGCTACAGATACAAAATTTGGAGCTGCTGTTGATTAACTCACTCTCTGCAATAGCGCTAATATATCATAGTAATGCCAACAAAATACTACCCCAGGTATTTCTCACCAAAAGGTGAAAGTGCAATTCTTGCCAAGAAGGGGTCCCTGTCTTGGGTGAAGGAGGAGCACAGGCAGTTGACTGCCTCTTCTGGGTTTGTTCTCTCCCTCCATTGACATATCCCCTCCATGCTCCTTACATACTATCTTCAACTCACCCTGGCGGTGACATTTGGCATGATTTGAGTGCAGAGTGGGTGACTATAGTCATATAGGGATATTAAGGCAAAAAATTCTACTTTGGGCTTTGTGGCCTTCAGAATTTTGTTTTGAAGCAGCTTATCAGTTTGCAGCATGATTTCACATCATTAGTTTCCATTCGGTCTTGTTCTTTAGAATCATAGAATTGTCAGGGTTGGAAGGGACCTTAAAGATTATCTAGTTCCAACACCCCTGCCACAGGCAGCAACATCTCCCACTAGATCAGCCTGCTCCAGCCAAAACAGGGCCATCCTGGCACAAGACTCCTTCCTTTGGCTGGCTCTCACTGTGCAGGTCTTGTTGATTGCCATCCTCAGTGTCTGCACAACAGATAAGTGGACAGCTGCATTCAGCAAGTCTCAAATCCTCAGGTTGAAAAAAATCACAGGTATTATGAATCTAAATCACCTGCCTTCCTTCCCCCCCTCCGAGTGGGACGTAACACAAACCTTGATGCTATTCTACAGCAGACAATATCTAAACATGCTACCAAATTACTCTCTTCCCCCTTTGATATTAAAACAATGAAAAGACAAAAACTAAGAATCTATATCCTATGATACACCAAGCAAACTACCAAAAAGCACCAGGCTAGGCAATTGCTTTTTTCTTTCCTTCTGTGCCACTCCCACAGTCTGAACAATTTGCAAGACCTCTCCAGCTCACCAGTCTGTGTTTAAGGAGCATTGCAGTGCTGTCACCTAGCCTGCAACAGGTGCTGTCACATTTGCAAGATTAAAATAAGCCTTTTCACGTATGTTGTAAAACCTGATACATTCAGAATAAAAGGTATGATTCCCAGGAAGAAAGTTTTTTGATGACTACTAAGGGACCTTTTAAGTTTTCTATCACTTTCACTATCCGTAGAAAATAGAAATTTCCCTGAAATAGTTTGCATAAGAAGTTAAAAGCAAATTGAAGCACTGAAGTGGACAATTCTTGTACTGTTCTTAGAAAACACTTGTTAAGATCAGTTCATAGAATCAGCCTCAATCAATCTTTTCCCCTAAATATTCACCTCCCAAACAAATCTGATAAGACTGCAAAATGCTGGTTAAAAACTGGGTTGGTTTTTGAGGGAGATTTTTGTGGAGGTTTCGTTTGGGTTTTTTCATTGTGGCTTTTTGGGGGGTTTTAAGGGCAAGGTTTTACGTTTTATGCGGGGTTCTTTGCTACTGCATTCTAAAGCACTGTACTAGACTTCTAAGAAGCTTGCTGTGTTTACTCCTAGGCAAGGTTTTCTCTTGTGTGGTTGAATCCTTCAACTCTTATTTTTCCCCTTTCCTAACTACTATTCAGAAATTAAAAGAAATAAAGTACTCCTATACTATATAAAGAAAAAAATCCCCATAAACACCAGTCTTCACTTGGCAGTTATTTCATGCTGTTTACTTTTGAGCAAGAACCTGCTTGTAAAAATCCATCTCTGAAATAATGCAGAGGAAGTTAAAATTTAAGACTGAGACGTTAATTGAACATTAAGAAGACTTCAGTTTCCTGGCAAATTACTTCTTCATTCCCATAAGTTTCATATTAATTTCATATCTACCATTTTCCCAATTATCTTTGCACAGTTAATTTGGGGGGGGAAAAAAAAAAAGAGGAAATATTTCAACAAGAAGAACACCCTTTCCTAGCAAGAGCTGTTCAAAAGACATCTCACTGAATGAGAATTACTCAGCACAGCAACCCCAGGTGACGGCCACACACCCCACCGGGCTCTACATGAGTTGTGTTCATAAGACTTGATCAGTTACACAGAGCCACTGCCAGTCTTTCTGAATTATTTTCAGTATGAACGGACTGGTATTGATGACTTAATAATAGAGAGAGCACAACGTAGTATTTCACAGATAAGAACGTTACAATACACACTCAAAAAACAAAACAACAGGAAAAAATCTATTAACTTTGATGACTTCAACTTCTATCTTGAATAAATTTCAAGCCCCGATTGTTTATGCAGGGCAAACTTGTTCATATCCCTGAAATTACTGACAGTTGTAACGCAGCTGCTTTTCTGATAGGAAGGATGAGCACAGGATTAACCAGGATGTAACGATAATTTTTTTTATATACAAGGAGAGTCAAATTTAAAAAGAAGAAACTACAATGAATCCACAAGAAATGTGGAACCACAAGAACTCTTCTGGAAGACACCCGGCGAAGTGGAAATACATCCAGTCTCTTCAACTATTTTAGAAGTTCATCCACTGTGAAGCTTTTTCTTCTATCTAGGTACTGAAGAAAGAGCATCTACTCATCAGAAATAGGTGTCACTCTCTCCACAGCTATCAAGAGCTGCGGATACTAAAGAGCGAGCTGCTGGTTGACATAGGGTGATTTAAGCACATTTTTGAGACAGTTTATCATCCTGCATAGTTGCCTGCCCTTCACCAACACAAAGAGTTAATACAGAATTAATATACTGGATGTTTTAGGATGCAAATGCTTGCTCATTTAATGCTACCATTCATCTAGAATGGCAGAAGTATAGGCCTATAAATGAAAAAAAAAAAATAAATCTTTTCCCTGAAGGATTTCACATTATGGTCCAGTTCAGATGAAACTACAAAAATAAGACTTTTGCATTGCAAGAGTAAAGAACATTTTATTAAAATGGAAGTTTGTCAAACTTCATGTATCAAAACTAAGGCCACAGCTAATGCTAACACAAAGTCAACCTCAAAAGGTTCTTACAGTATGATACAATTTAGAAATCTTATACAAAGCTATTTTACAAATGAGTACTTGAACATTCTGAAATGTAGCACTACTTGTTCTAAAATGATATAATAATTATTCTAGTTATAATATATAATGGTATACAAATTACTGAACTATCAGTGCATATAACCTGTCGTTATTTTGGTCCTGTGAGGACGGTAATTTTCTGCATTACTCCAGCTACAGAAATGAATGGAAGCACAAAACACTGTAATGGAAGCTGCCTCTCTTTTGTGCTGAGTTCGTTTCTTTTCTTCTAATGCTAAATATCTCCAGTCATAATAGCAATGAACTCTTCTTGATTGACTGTAGAAAAAAAAAGAGAAAAAAAGAGAAAATGATTAGACAAACAGCAAACATCCATAATTCATACAAGCAAATAATGCATATCTGCTTTACTAACTGGGAAACCTTTAAGTCAAAAGTGTATTTGTTGTGTCTGATCTACTACTCATCAGGATTTACAAGTTTGGATTTTTTTCTTCTAGAAAAACAGAGATTTTGCACTTTTTTTTTAAAGTGCAAGTCAGAATGCAATCATAATTATTTGGAATACTTAAGCCAGAATCTAGCTCACATATAACAATCTATTATTTCTAATTATGAAAGTAAAAACTTTCTAAAAGTAAAGAAAGAGAAAAACATCAACAAAAGTATGTAAAAAGATGGTTATGCAAAACCACACTTTATTACAAGATTTATAAAAATGTTAGACACAGTAAATAAATTTAATTAAGTAAGTGTTTTTCAAGCAGCAATACTACAGCTCCACTTACAATCAAATTCATTTTGGACATTTATATCCAAACCACCCTGCCCCCCATCAAACCATGTTATTCCTCTCTCTCAAACTTGCACCACTTGCCAAATACAAAATGAATTTTAAGACTGTTTGCTAATGATTCTATAAATTTGATAGAATTTAAATGGAACTTTGACAAGCTTTTCCCCATATGAACTTTCTTCATTCTTTAGTTATAATTAACAGACATTTTACACAAATGTACTTGAAGAAATTAAGTCATAATAATAAATTAATTAGCAGTCATTAATTATTTTGCTGCACTTATACCTGGGCTATTGACCTTACTCGTATGTTAAAACAGAGTCACTGTAAAAGAGTTAACCAATGAACATGTTCACTCTGCAACTAATTACTGTAGTGGAGAATTATCAGAATAAGTCAGTGGTATTGAAAAAAACAGATATGGATGAAGAATTCTTCCTGACAATTACCTGTCCCAGAAAACACACCCAAGCTATTCCTACACAAAGCACTGCAAAGAGCTAAATTTACAGGAGAAAATTAAACAAATTCAACTATGTTAAAGAATTAAAAATAAACCTAAACCTACCCTGTTGCAACACGTCAAAAAGTATGAAACAAGTGGATTTAGTTGGGCTTAGAACCCTCTACTCTGAAACACCAGTCCATCATAAGCACTGTGTTGTCTGTACGACTTGGAAAAGCATTTCCACAGCTCTACCACAGTAAAAGCACAAATACAAACAACCCCCCCAAAATATTTTCCAGTGTGAAACACCTTTGTTATTTAACAAAGCATTATTTTATGCTGCAAAGTGGAAATATAGTATTATAATGACAAATTTTGTAACATTCAAAAAAGCTGCAAAAAGAAGTTTCAACTCCCAGCTAATCTTCCTCAGACAGGATCTGCTCCCATGTTAAACACAATCAAACCAGAAGCAATTACGGTCTTTCCTAGAGTCAGATTTCTCTCAATCCCAAGACATAAATGATCATAAAAGGACAACCTAATATCACAGCTAACATGAAGGAAGTGTTGAGTAAGACTCTGGATACTTAAAGGAGCATACTGTTTCACACTGTGGAGGGTTTTTTCCCTAATTCTGCGCCAAAATCTGAGACCTAAGACTGGATCTTGTTTCCTACAGATGCATTCACACCAGATGTCAAAAACTGCATGAACTGAGAGCACGAAGTTTCTAAAACCAGTCATACCCCAAAATATGTTATTCCGACAATAAGGAGTATGAAAATAAGACTATTTATATTTTTAAGGCAGACAGAAATACATCAGTCAAAAATACTCTCTTCTACAGAAAGTTATGTACAGGTTACTAGTACAGCTCAGAGGTTTTGCTCAAAACCCAAGGGTTCACATAGCCTGGATACGACACAACAGACTGTATTTCACTACGAGCAAAACAATCTCTCAAATATAAGAAGGGTATTATTGCTGTATTTGAAGTAGATTAAAAATGCCATGAACTAACAGTTTCAAATTTATCTATCTTTTCAGGGTGACAGCAAGATTTTGCTACATGACCCAGATGTTTGAAGATAATTGCAACAGCAATTCACAGGATTATTTAGTTTTTCAGAATGAATCTTAAAAAGCTGAAACAGTATCAGTCTTCTTCAAAGAAAAGAAAACACAGGGAACCTTAAGGATAAACAGCACCATATACAAACATTATGCTGTCAATCTTCCATATTCAATCTCATGCCTGACTGCACTAACAAAGAGAATGGAGAGCTGAATGCATAAGGGGAAACAGAGCTACCCACTCTTAGCTGATCAATTTGAAATCAGAAACTTAGCACAAAGCCAAAATAATTCTTGCTCGACAACCTTCCTGTTATATTCAGTCTGCAGTGACCAAATAGCCACATGACAAACAAACAAACAAACAAACAACCCCCAAAACACTCCATCCTTGATCCACGATTCTGACATCTCAGTTGGCAACTCCAGAATGACAAAGAGGCAAAACACAGCTTGCAGATGACCTCTACTCTCACTCACTTCCACAGCTACACCTTAAAAAAATTAAAACTAATCCTAAAGAAAAAATAAAAGTAAAGCTAGCAATGCAATGTCCTTACAACTCTTCCTGTTAAAACCAAAACAAGCTCAACATTAAAGTATCTACCTAGACTAGCTTTCAATCTAATGGACTGAGAAGACAGGTGTTAGTCCTTTTCTGCTATTCAGCTGCTGAAAAGAAAGTAAACAGGTATGCTATTTTTCACTAGAACTCACAGCTGCAATCCTGTGTCTGACTGCACACTGACGTGCCAGAAAACAGGATCTGCAGCTTCCACTATACTGATCTGCTTCGATTATGCTACAGGAAATGCTGAGGAGAAAAAAAAAAAAAAAAATTAAAAAAAAAAAAAATCTATTTTCTCAGCATGTGGCTCCATCAAGCAGTGAGATAGTTCAGGGATCTAAGCAGCAAGAAAAATTACACTTAAAACCCTAAATTAATAGTTTTTCTCTGTCTTAGCTCCCTTCAACATCTCACTGACCACGTTTAATGTCCTGCTCTTTCTCTTGAAAGAAAAGAGCTTGTTTCAGTACCTGTATCACCATGTATGGAATAGCATCTATCTTAAAGGTCAGCGAGGGGAGGAGTGTCTGTCACAAAACTGATAATTTTTTTTCACTAGTAGACACTTTAAGTCCAACAGATGCAGCAACTAACAATAAAAATAATATTGTAGTGGGAAAAGTTGATGAACCCCTGGTGAAACTTCAGGCATGTGTAACCATCCTGAAAGAAAAACTAAGTAGATTCTCATGACTGTTAAAAACACAGTGTTTATGTACAAAGTCTCAGGTGAGTGGTCCCTGAAACTCAGATATCAATGTTTGTGATGTAAACACACGGCTGTTTTCAAGTTTAGTGTTCAGAAAGATTTAATAAACATAGTATCAAACTGGATTTGTCAACTCATTCTTTATCTAGCTAATATATCACTTCTACAGTCCACTCTTTATGGACCTTGTCAATTGCCCAGAGCCACTTCTCTTCAGCACTCTGATGTTCAGAAGTACATTAAAGGCCCATCTATGCTGATCCTGCATACACCCAGGGTACCTCCAGCATGATTTATTAGCTTACTACTCCATGTCTGACTAACACACTAAAATCACAACAGTGACACATCATCATTTAAGAAGTATTGACTAAGCAATCAAAAGAGTTGCTCTTAGCACTTTAATCCTCTTAGTGAGTTATAAAGAAATAAAAATGTAATGCAGGTACCATGTACCAGTGCATGTACCAGTTCAATTACTTCCACTTTCAAACACACATTCAACAATCTTTTAACAGACATTGGTTGAACAAGAGTGGTGAATCAACTTGAGACATCAACTTGGTTTTTAGACTCCAAGATGTGTTTTCAGGACTAGCAGCTGTCAAAACCAACAATTTCCCTTATTTCTAAGCTAATTTAAGTTTCAGCTGAAAGTTATTTAAAAGGAAACCAAAGAAAAAATTTTCACAACAAAACCATATTTTAGAAGAGGAGGGGGGACCTCACCATGCTCTACAATTACTCGACAGGACATTGCAGAGAGGTTGGTGCTGGTCTCTTCTCACAGGGAATTAGGGACAGAACCAGGGGGAATGGTTGCAAGGTGCAACAGGGCAAGTTTAGGCTGGACATTAGAAGAAATTCTTCACAGAAAGAGTGGTCAGACGCTGGAACAGGCTGCCTAGGGAGGGGGTTGAGTTGCCATCCCTGGATGCGTTTAAGCATCGCTTAGGTGTGCTGTTCGGTGATCTGGTTTTCGGGTGAGCTTGTAGTGTAGGGTTAGTGGTTGGACTCGATGATCCCAAGGGTCCTTTCCAACCTGAGTTGTTCTACGATTCTATGACAATTAAGAACAGACTATATGGGGTTTTGTTTGCTAGGACATACTTTCCCCATCTCCATCCTTATCAAATTCTTCAATCATAGCCCGCAGCTCTTCATCAGACATATTTTCACCCAATTCTCTTGCAACCCGGCGTAGGTTTCTCAGACTTATTTTACCAGAGTCATCATCATCAAACAATTTGAATGCCTTGAGTATTTCTTCTTGTGGGTCTCTGTCCAATATCCAGTCTGTCACTGTAAGAAAGATACTTAAGTTAGACTAAAAAATTCTCAAGGGTAAACTCACAATTACCTTAGCAGATTGAGGCAATACAAAGAACATACACTTCCAGTTTCACCCATTCTTTCATTTTTATATGTTTCAATTCAACACACATATTTGTTTGGCTGTTATCTGATCCATCTTTCTCACCTCTGTTTTCCCAAGCTGAGTTTCTCTTTGGGACATAGCTATTACAGTCGAAAGCTACATGGCAATTTAGACACAGTCATGCTTCCAATACACTTTTAAATGAGAATTAAAAGTTTACACATCTCCTCTGTTCCAAACTTAGCTTTCAGAAAAAAACCACAACAGCTCTGACATATGAAGACGCGTGATTTTTTTTTTTATTTTATACATTTTGATCAAATTAGAATTTTGACTTGGAGAGAACCCTAAAACACTAAGTAATGAAAAACATCCACATGGAACCTCTTCTAGAAACAAAACCACACCACCAAAGAAAAAAAAATCAGAAATGCCCAAAAACCCCTAAATCATGGGGTTATGAAAAGGACACTGCAATGAACTGCAAGATACTAATTATGAAAGGATTCATCAGTCTTTAATCTTCCTTTTATCACAACCATTTTCCAGTTTCTGTAACTGAAAAGAAACATGCCACATGTAATATTTTTCAAGTAATTATTTCAGACCAACCAACCATAATATATCTTCACATCTTTGTACCCGCTAGTCTTGTATTAGGGGGTTTGCTGTTTATGACTTTCATCAAGTCATTAAAAACACACCAACTCCGCTTGTGCATAGAGAATCATTTAGCATCTGCTGCGGTCTGTAGATGGAACGCCTACTCTGCCTTACCAAACTCGCCAGGAAAAAATTAGTCTAAAGCTCATATAAGCTCACTACAGCAATGAAGCTTATATGTCTACATAAAACCCTCAAATTTATAACATGTTTAAATATTTACATTTTAAACAAGTACACTGCATGGCAGTATTGCATCACTTTGTGGCAAAAAGACAACTGTAGTCTTAGCTCAAAAACAATGAAACTCTAGGTCGCTAAATACTATAGGTAATATGATTCTACAAAACCAGACAAGATGTAATTGCATCTTTAGACATTTTAGATGGGCCATTCTACATTTAAAAGCATAAATAACATTAAATTATGAAAAGTCGATGGCTGAAGAACTGTTTAGCTATATTCAGTAGCTCTTCACAATCAATTCTTCTATGATCTATTTTCTCTGATTCTCCTATCTTTCTGCTAGAAGTGGTATCACGTTTAATTCTGTGTCAAGGTGATACTGCATCATAGCAGCACTCAAATCTGATCCAAGTTCTGGGACAGGTTCAATCGCCTTACAAATATATATTGTGCATTCTGCAAGAATCTTCCTAGTTTCTCACAGCAATAATTGACTGCCCATGTTGACAGCCAGGTCAGAAACATGAGAAAAAAAGAACTATGACAGGATTGAACATCAGGAATTAAAACTGAATCACACAGTAATTACAGTATATTCAATAATATAATACTATAGCATAATGATTTAATGATATTGCTCTTGTTGTCATTATTATTATTTCAGTGCTTATTTATTAAAAAAAAAAATAAATCAGGATTGATCATGTGTACTTCCCCCAAGGTTTTATTTCCGGTTCTTGCTGACTATTTATAACTTGCTCTAACCCTGGAATACAATTACAATAATATTATCTGTTATTAACAACACATTTTGTCCAGTCCTAACCTGTTAAGTCATTAAAAATTGCCACATTTGAATTAGTAACTATTTTGCCACAGTAGCCCATTGTTATTTGTAGTCAAGAGTAAGTTCGGAAGTATTACACTGGGTTGTTGTTCTCTTTTTAGAAAATTCGCAGAATACGTTGAACACATGGACTGGAATAATGAAGCAGAGATATAAAGCCATACGTGGAGAAACCCCATAGAGCTTATTTTTTCCAGTAAACACAAATTGTATGCAGAAGTATAAATTATGTGTAACAATCAAAAAAAAAACTTCAAATAAACTTTAATCTTTAAAAATTCTGCACATGGCTACATACTTATAAACATGTCAAACTGTGCACTACACAATCTTCAGATGAAAAAGCAGCCTAATGAAAGTCCACTGTTTTTATCAACAGTTGAAAAACTACAGTATGTAACATCTGCTTCAATTTCTCCTATCTTTGTTATATACGAAGTCTGTGTTCAGTTTACAGTTTGTCTGTATATACACTCATTTCCATGAAATTCAACACCAAATACTTTTTCCACAGCAGAAAGGAACGTCTTACAAAATCCATAAACCTAAGAATACCTAAGCCAGCATTTATTTTTTTGTTTAAGTTTGAAAAGGATTAGGACTTTGTATACTATTTTTCCTCATATATTGCAGCTATCATTCACCTCTACATATCAAACTGCGTATTCAGAATAAGAAGATTTATTTTCCTCCACTACTGACTTAAAAAAAAAAAAAAATATGAAATTTCCCACTTCTATTTCTTACAAGTACTAGATAACTGAAAAAGTACACAAAATACAGCTTCCAAACTGTAGTCACTATTATAGGCTAAATTTCTCTAAAGGTACAAAATCAAGCACGTACCAACTTCATTAAAATCTTCAAAGGTGATCTTGCCAGTCGCTTCTCGATCATAATCTTTAAGTATTTTCAGCACATCAGCTTTTTTCACATCAAAACCCAAGGCTCTCATCGCCACCTTTTGGGATAAAATGGAAGTGCAACCATATATGAATAAAATATGGATTTAACACATTTCTTTTTATTTTCAGTAATTACCTTCAGGCCCAAGAAAGAAGGTGCATATGAGTGATTTAACAACAATAACAAATAAAATCAATACAAGGAAAAAGGTTTTGAATATAAAAATTGCTTAAAGCCACTATTAGCAAATGGAAGATTGAGCTATCGTGGAAAAAACAGTCTTTGCATTTTCAGGCATTTTACAGGCTGGACCAAACGCTTCTTAGGACAAGCAGATTTACTTTCCTTTCTTCCAAAAGCATTTCAAGTACTGAACCTTTTCCAAAAATAAAACTGAAAATCATTTTTCAAATTATTCAGTGTTCTTACTAAGCATTTACACATATGTGTATAGTTTTTTTACAAGTCCTCTTACAAGTGACTTTACCGGTTTTCAAACCAACCTATTTTTTTATTTTTCCATTGGTTAGGAGTACGCATTTTGCTTCCCATTTCAACTGAGGTGGTAGTTTTCAGAACACACTAACTTGACTTCCTCCAAACTGATGAACATGCACTAAACCAGAAGTGGAAAATCACAGTCCTATTGTATGAAGACACTCAAAAATCTATAGCATATGCTTTGTTAAAGAGATAGTTGTTTTCTTTATGTATTTCTGTTCTTTCATCCTATTAACTTTAGGGCCACAATATTTAATTAGACAGCTAAAAAACAGCTTTGCAAGTAATAATGACAGCTGGGAATTTAAAGCACACCATAACTAGAAAAGATGTATTAACAGTCCTAAAACAGTCACCAGTACTACATCACTTATTGTAGCTTCCAACAAAGATAAAATACCTGAACACTGACATAAAGGGAATCACTACACCTAAGACATTTCCATAATAGCAATTAAAGTAAAAATAGGAGTTTTTTTCTTCACCCTCTATTTGAGTTACTTCCTAGAGCCAGAATGTGGATACAGCAGGTTGGATTAGGTATTTATTCACAACAGAATCTCACTCAACATGCTGACAGAAACACTGGCCTCTCCAAAGCCACTTTCCTTCTTGATGCAGTGTAATTAGAATAAAATTCATAAAATATTTAAAGAGACTTTAATAAACTTCATGTTCTACTTCTAGTGACTTCCAGATGGGAAGACTCCTCATAAAGACTACCATCCACGGAGGTGTTTGCCAATAGCTATCACCAAGAAAAGCCTTCATTGGGAAAGGCAACTACTGAGCCGCCCATAGCTCACACCCAGCACGTAGCATTCCGCTTTCCTGCTGTCCTTCAGCTCCCTCATGAAAAATGCAGGTGGGTAAGCTCTGACCGGTAGTCAACAGCTTTATAAATTTGATTTGCATCTTTTACCTAAGCATTTGGAACCTGTGGATTTTCACAACACCAAGCCTCAGATTAAACATTGCCTTCAAAAAAAATGAACAGCTTTTCAAGAGCTTTTCCCACTTAGTCATCTGTCCATGTTAAACCCCAGGAGCATTCAGACTAGTGTCATGCAGGATACTACAGCAATTCTGTTCCTGTGTCAAGGATATAGTTTGGAAAGTTCATTCTTACACCAACCCAGTATCTCCTTTTTTTTTTTTTATTTTAATATCCTCACTTCTTTGGTCCAGCAAGAGATCTTATACAGGGAACATTGTATAAGATACAATCAACATCTTAAAGAGTCACTAACAAACACATATATATATAATCTGCCATAAAATTCTTCAAATGAAAAAACTTTTACCTTTAACTCGTGATAATTTATTGCTCTATCTTTGTCTGTATCAAACAACTCAAAGGCATCTTTAATTTCTTGCTTCTGTTCCTCAGTCAGTTCTCTCTTTTTCTTCTTTTTAGTTCTGTCTGCTGAAAGTTCATTCCTATATAAGAAAAAAAAAAAGTGTAATTGATTTGTACTGGGAAGATATCACTGTAGACAACATTTTCCACCAATAAGAAACTCACAGTAATCGCAATGGCCATCACCTTCTCTATTAAATCTTTTACCAGCTTGTTCCCTCAGTCTAAAGTTAACACCTGAAATAGACAATTCTCCTTGTTCCTTGCTCTCTCTCCAAAATAAAATCAGGACACAGATTTTGGCTAATAACAACAATAAAAAAGTAGAAAACATACTAGTTGAAAAGAATATTTGAGGTTACAAACTTGATTAGCAGTTGAAATGACCCATCTCCTGAAAACATTATTTCTAAATTATATCTTGGAAGAACGAATTTTTAGACAGACAGGTGGCTGGAGACTTAAGTAGGCCAGACAATTGGCTTGTCTGGCTAATAAAGCGGGCATTAGATGCCACAAATCAGCTTTGCTCCTTTAAATCACACACATATGTTGTTCTACAGACTTTTTGCTCTGTTTTGGTATACACAAGAGGTAAGGGCCCTAAACCAGCAGTTCTGGCTTAAAGACAGCGCTTTTTGCCTTGGCTAGTTTTGAAATAAGGTTAAATTTTCAGACAACAGAGAAAATACATTATTCATATGTTGAGAACAACAGTTGAAAAAACTGAAAAGGATGGTCCTGATAAAAGATACTTCAGACCAACTTAGTCAAGGATAAATTCTGCTTTAACTGTGCTTTATTCACATCAATGAGATCGACTGCTGTATCCAGAGTAATTGCTTGGAAGGTGTCCATTTCAGAGAAATAACTCTAAAAAAAATAAAGTACATTTGAGATAACAGGTGGTATCAACTGAGACTGTAATAGTACCCAAGGCACACTCTTGGTGGAAGTGGGCACGTGCGAAGCTCAGCAGCCCAACGGTGCTGTGATGAGTGTGGCTCATTGCAGTGGTAAATCCCCTGGTCTGTGATCAGGAGGCCACATCAGATGTGCTGCGTCCAGTTGTGGGCACCTCAGTAGAAGAAAGATGTAGAGAAAACGGATAAAGCCTAAGGCTGGCCACCACGCCTGGTGGCTGCAGCACACAGCGCATGAGAAGCTGAGTTTGTTCAAACCAGGGTGAGTAAGGCAGAGGTGAGGAAGGGCTAAGGAGAGGGGATCTAGTGCTGTCCTTCTCTTAGAGATTTCCCTCAGAGGAGCACACTGAAAGGACAAGAGGTAACAAGCACAAAACACAAGAGGAGAAACTGCATCTGGATCCAAATGGAAATATTTTACCAGCATAAGTGTTTACGTTCCGCGACAGTTGCACTGGGAGACTGAGGAGTCTCCACCATCAGAAACTTTTGGAACCTGACTAGGAAAGGTGCTCGGCAACCTGATTCAGTTTTGAGTGAGGCTTGCTCTGAGCAGACAACTCGATTAGGTCACTCCCAGAAGTCCTTTCTGATCACAACAGAAAAAGGCTTTTTACAGTCAGTTGTTTATTTACACCAGAAGCAAAATGCATGCTGTGTCACGTACCATAAAATGCTTAAAAATTACTGACAAGTAAACATAAAACTGCTTTTCAAGGATATTTATTTTCCACTTCAGTAATGAGATGCTCTTTCTTCTCCTTTGTTAAGGATTTGCTAATTTTAACCAAAACCAAAGATGAAGCACACAACAGGGATTTAGCTTTCAACAGCCACTGAAGCTACACCAGTAAAAATTCCAAATATAGGCAAGGAAAGTGCAAGCTGAACAAGCTGGACCTCCCTCACACCACGATACCTTCTAGGAGCGAGAAGTACTTAGCAGACCAATTGGGACAGCATGATTTCACAAGGGCTTTGGATTACTGTAGCTTTTGGCAGGACCAAAATAACTCTGCACTGTCTACATAATTAGGACTAGGGGAGTAGCTCAAATCTAGAAATCACATTCCGCAAGCTGCAAGGATGAAATCCATTTAGAAGCCTGAAAGCAGATTAACACCAAACTCTTCTGGAAGAAGGATCTAGCTACACAAGTGCTTATTTAATTCTTAGTATAATTTATTTTTTTTAAAAAAGATGTGGCAGTAATGAAATGTTAGCAGTTCAGCACTTCTGCTGTGTGAAGCATGAAGTTTCTCAGACTTGAAAATTAATTATCAGACATGCCATGCAAGCATACTAAATAAAAAAAGGAAAGTGCGGGTTGGCCGGGTATAGAGAACACAAACCGAGACCCTGTATACCTGTTACCGAACAAAAATTATTTTAAAAAAAAGGAAAGAAAAAAAAAAACACAGCAACTAAAAAAGGCTGTGAACAGCCTAACTTAATGCCTGTTAAGCAGCTCTCTGAGGGCACATTACTCAGGCGACCCAGACGTGAACCCCTCACAGGCAGACGGGCCCGGCCCGCTCCCCTCCC
>NW_009716533.1:0-2145 GCF_000703405.1 Apaloderma vittatum
CGCATATTGATAAGCAGCTGTTGTGGGAGAAAAAGGTAAAAAGCACTTCAAGCAACAAGGAGGTCATCTTATTTTATGGATCCTCCCATTTTCAGTCCTCCAATTACAGCAAAGAAAGGTTATTTCTATTTGTGGGGTTTTTTAATATAATCAAAGTCTTTCCAAAAAACCCCGAAATAATTGCCACAGTTAAGGGAAAAACCATACAGATGTTTTTGAACAGCAAAGAAAAAGCAACACTATTACACAGGTATCAGTTACAATGAGACATGACAGGACTCGGGCTTCTGTTCCTGTGGCAATACAAATTCCTTTCGTTTTAAGCATCTTAGACTTCCCAAATACACTTGCAGACACTTTGCTCTTCCTTTCCTGCACAATTTAAATATGTCATTGAATAGATTTAATTGCCTTATTTTGAAAATGATTTCTGGATTATTTTTTTTTCTACCTAGATGAAACACAGACAAAGGTTGAAAAAATACTTTATATCAAGTCTCTGTAATAAAAGATGCCTTAGTGGCTTCCAAACTTTCTAGGCTCTGGACTATTATGAAAATCTCACAGACCTCCTGATGTCCTTTGCTGTTGTCATGAGTTTGAGTCTGGTGGGGTTTTTTGTAAAAGCAGGGGTAGACTCGTGCGAAACTTCTGAGAGCTTCTCCCTGCCCCCAGTAGGAGTTGGACCTGACTCTGGCCAGGGCCAGGCCAATCAGCCATCAAGAAATTTAAGAGGTAACCCCACTGTTTTGTTTTTCCTCTCTTTTGGTTTCCTCTTGTTTTGAGCTGTCCTGTCTTTAATGTTGGAGAGTTTTTCTGCTGGAGGAGGGGGAGGCGAGAGGAGAACCAAGGAATATCACCCTGAGAAGAGAGAGGGGGAGAAGAGTCCCAGAGGAGACGGAGAGGGAGAAGGCTGCCGGAGCAGGACCTTTCCCTGAGGCTCGTGGTGGCTGAGGTGGCAGGAAGGTGACTGACGGTGGCGAGAACATCCCACAGGCATCCGTACGTGTAGAGCCCCGTGCGAGGGCAGAGAGACTGAGCATCAGTGGGAGACATGCCCAGAGCGCTCCCGAGCAGGAAGAGGATTGTCTCCTGTGAGGTGGACACAATGTGGCAGGAAGGAGGGACTGCGAGGAGCCCTCTTTCTCAAGGAGGACCTGCCATGGACGATGAGTAATGGCCAGATGGACTGCATCCCCCACCCGCTGTCCCCCTTGCACTGATTGGGGGGATGAGATAGTTGGGAATAGGAGAGAGCTGGGGTGAAGTGTATTTAAGATTGGGTCATATTTGATTTATTCCTCTCACTATCCTACTTCGTAAATGGTGGTGGTGGCAAATTAAATCTATGTTTTTCCTTCCAAAGTCTCTCTGGTTTTTTCAAATGGTAGATTATTACCCTCCCTATCCTTAATCTCAAACCCTTGAGCCTTTTTAGTTGAAATTGTCTCCCTCCACATCTCTTTGGAAATGGGGGTGGGGGGGAGGAATGAGCTGGAGACCACATCGGTTTTTTTGTTCCAGTCAGCCTGAACCCCAACAACTGTCAAATTTTCAACCAGGAATACCAATGAATACAACGCGTGTGCTTGGGTCGTGAAGCTCTGTATTCTACAGCTTGGAAAATACTGAATCACACAACGTTCTGGTAGACACCTGCAAGTGTGAAGGTAGTTCCACCCGAACTGGCCAGGTCTTTTATTCCTACCGCTCAGCCAAACTGCAGCTTCATGAATAAATTCACCTCAGAATATTCTAGCAAAGTAACATTGCTCTTCTTCCAACACAGCGGACGTACAACACAGTGGATGTAGCTCAGGCGCCCCTGCTCCTGTGCGCTCCTCCCTGAGAGGCGGAGGGGCCATCTGTCAGGCTCCTTGTGCCTGATGCATTGCTCACCACCAATTTCTTAAACACCATCCCAGAGGCACCGGCACCTGAAAGTCGACGTGAGGCGTGCTGCTCACGGAGCCTGGTGTCACCCCGTGCACGCAGCCTGCACCCCTTCCCAGGCCTCAATGTGTTTAAGGTGCTGGGACAGCAACGGCATCATCGCACACAGCGCTGTCACCAAGGGATGGCACAAGCACGGGTCTGTGTAGGGAGATACATGGCAGATCTCCACCCTAAGTAAAAAAACAACAA
>NW_009716534.1:0-20961 GCF_000703405.1 Apaloderma vittatum
CGCCCGGGCGGCGGGAGTTGCGCGGGTCGGCGCTGCTGGAGGTCTCCGCTCCCGCCAAGGCGATGAGGAGGACGCTCCCCCAGCTCCAAATCCTTCTCAATAGCCGGTTTTCGTGCCTGAAGGAGCGCCGGTGGATCCCGCCGGCAGAGGAGGGGAGACGGTAACGTGTCTGCGCAGAGCGGGGTGATTCAACTTCACACGTTACACGCAGCTGAATCCACTTTAAAGTGTTTTTCACCTGGTGCAACAAGTGTATTTAGTTACAAGTGCTTTGCTCAGTCAGGAGGAGCTGGGCTTGTGAAGTCTCCAAATGTGCGTTCTGAAGCAGGTAACCAGATGTGATCTTGGCACGGTTCAGACCCAGCAGAGGGAGAACGTTGGAGGTCCGCATGAAGACCAGCTCCTTCCTGGGGTGTGCTTAGTGTTTCCTATCTCAAACACACAGTTGAAGTGGTGCTCTCAGTGGTCCCCTCCACACTGTTGGTTTGGTTCGATAGCCAAGCAGGCTTGAAAGATGCAAACTGTATTCCTCCTGGGTGAAACTGAACTGGAACATGCTGTCTGGGATCCACATAATGTGTCCAGCTGGGGAGCTAGTGCAGAATAACCTCTCCCCAAATGTGCATGGTGTGGGCTTTGGGTCGTCACCAACCATTCCCCGTTGCAGCTCTGCTGCTGCACAGGTGCAGCCCCTGCACTCTGTACAACCATGAAGGGAAACCCTCAGGCTAAAGTTATTGTATGCAGCCACGCTGGACCACATATTAAGTGTCCAGCATCCTTTCACAGCAGTCTTCTGAAGCAGAGGGCTGTGCAAAAGGACAGTTGCAATTAGCCTTAGAAAATGTGCCAAAGGCCTTTCAAATGGCACAGACGGTTACGGAAGGGCAGTGTGAGTCCCAGTAGCAACAGGCTGACATTGCCAGAGTGCTGGCATCCCAGCCACTGCGCTGCTGGGGGGCAGAAGCAGCGGCTGTAGTCCCTGGCATCAGTTGCTGAACAGTGTTCCCAGTGTCCACGCACCACCTAGAGACCCTGTTATTATTACCTGTCACACACTGGGATGGACGAAAGATTTCCTTTTTCTGAGAGTCTCACGAAGGCTTCAGAGGCATGTCCCTTCAGTTTTGTGTTGGAGAGATTTCTCTTGTTTCGGGAAGGTGCAATCCAGTTTTATACCTCGTTATGGAGATAGAAAGGCACAACACTTCTGAAGATGGAAACAAATCCCACATTGGGGCAGACTGGGGAGTGGCTTTGCCCTTGAGCTCCCCTCCTTCTCCAGGGACAACATCCATTCTTCAGCTTTCAAGGCTGCAATGGTTGGCATTCCTCCTACCTACCTCGCTGGAGGCCATGGATGCAGCGGCACCGCTCCAGGACTGAACCACAGTGCTGTTTCCCTCAGTGCAAACAGAAAAGTCTACCAATGCTCAGCCACATTGGACTCAAAACCTGAAGCTGTGCCTCAGTTCAATGACTGCGAGGCAGGAACCTCATAAAAGGCTATGGCACTCACTGCTGAAGCATTAAGGCATGCATGAAAGAAACAAAGCCAAGTTTTTCGTATTTGGTCAAGAAAGAAGAGAAAATTCTGGGGAAAACATGCAATAAAAACAGATCCAATTTAAACTTTATCTACCGTTTAAAGAATGAGAATTGCATGATGTATTCTTAGCAGGAAGTTGTCTGCATTTCTTAGATGAACAACCTTAAGTTTGAAAAATAACAAGTACACTTTGTTAAAACTTTGTTGTATATTAAAATAATAAGTAAGCACTTTTTTGCTTGTGAACATGGTACTAAAATGGAGGGGAAAGTGAAATTATAGACTAACAGTAGCATTTTTACAAGTAAAGAAACAAAATCTTTTTCCTGATAGAACTATGCTGTAATGAAGACAGAGAAAAGCTGTTGTCTCTGGAGAAAAAAAATTAAGGAAGTATTGATGTCTGTTTCAGTATCGTTACAACAGAACAATCTTAAGGAACAAAATCTCAAAGTGTAATAAATAGTGAAATGATTAATTTGAATACCCTACATTGTATTTAAAATAAGTTATTTTCAATCACTTATTTATTGCAGAAAGCACCGATGCCCAGGAGTAAGATTTATCACTTTCACTGATTTTAGAAATGACTTACATAAAGGTTTTTATCCCAAGTCCACCGACAGTCTTTTATTCCCCATTTCTCAAGCATCCCACGTCTTACAAATACACGCCCAGACCTTCACCATCACTGGGTGCAATAGTGATGGAAACCATGGCCTGTACCAATCCCATGTGCTGGGCTTGGCCCCATTAGGAAGAGCCAGAAAGCTGGAAGCCGGTGACGCAGGAGCAGGGTCTGTATTGCATTTGGATGACTCAAGCAGGGAGCTGACACCGCTCCCTGACCAATCATCCTCAAACATTGCACAGATTAAGCTACACCGCTCCTAGCCCACCCTGAGCACCCGCTTCAAAGAAACTGACCGTTTGCCAGATGAGTGGTTTTTGCTTTGTTTGGGCTTTTGTTTGTTTTCTATTTTGGCTGTGTTTCCTCATGATAAAAGCAGCCTTTGATACGAGTGCAGCACTTCATAACTGCATCTCTTTTTCCTCCCGGCTCCCCTCTCTAGCTCGGTCTCTGTGCATCCCTGCCTCTTCTTGTTATGTTTTTGCTTCGAGTTATCTAACAACTGTTTCTCTGTTCTGCAAATTACTTTTAGCTCTGTGCCAACATCCTTTCTCTGTAGGCTCCCCAAAGGTTCAATTATCTGCCACTTGCTCCTTCCCTTCTTTCTTCTTGTGTAATTTTCATTTTAACACTAATTACCAGCTCCACATCAAAGATACCCAACTGTCCCTTCCTTTCACCACCCTGGTGGCTCCACACCCCTCTTCCTGACCTCAGCCATGCTCCGAAGCACAAACAATGATTTCATCTCAACATTCATAATCGAAACAGCTCAAAGGCAGAAGTGTTTCTAAAAGGAAAAGGCAGTCTCTGAAGACACAGTTCCCCATTATTTCCCTTTTTTGGCTCCTCAGGAATGGACTGGGCTCTAAAAGGCATTACTGGTGGAGCTATCTGAAAAATCCCTGTCAGTGCTGCAGTTTCACCTCACAGTAAGGGCGAATCAGTGTGGTCCTGCAATTGAACTACTGGCAAAAGGACCTTCTTGCCAAGTTAAGTTGTGCTGATAAGGTGGGTTTTGCTAACGCAGTTATATTAATCAGCAATGTGATTTTTACCAGTACTGCTACACTGCCAACATTTGTATGAACTGGCCTGAGCCAGGGTTTGAGACTTCTTCCCATTTTCACTTTTCGCATGGCCATGCTCGCTCCATTCTGGCTTTCCCTGACAGCATCACAGTCACGTTGTGACTCTCCTATAGCTTTCTTGTCTGGGTGGAAAGCCTCGTTCAGGATTCTCTCTTCTGACTGTCCACATAAAATTGCTTGGAAGTCACTGCCCTTTTCAGCTGTACAGAAGACACATTTTTACATAAACTTCACCCAGTACCTCTAGGAGCACCTTCTTATTGGAGGTCCTGACCCATGAATTGGCCTGAATTGCTTCCTGCACATCAGAACAATCTCTCAATATCTAAAGCATATGTCTGGACTCTCAGAAAAAAAAAAAAAAAAAGTTTTTATATACTTTAAGTTTAGAACTTGCAAAATACTTTTCATGGTTTAGACATTCACCATTATGGAAGATAGATCTACAAATCTGATCATCTTGGAACTCCCTTTTTCCAAATCTGACTGAAGTCTTGCCTAAGTTTCTTCCTTTCCCTGTCTTAAAAGTACTAGACTGTGCTCACCACTCTATATTTCAAGAAATTCAAGATGCACCACAATCATTTTTAGAGACACTACAGAACATAAAGCTGAGCAGGTCTCCCTGTGACAACAGCGAATAGACTTCTATCCACCCAAACTAATGCTGAAGAGGAAAAAAAATGGTTTACTGGACAGTTTAGAAGAGATTCTATACTGACACAAATGTTTACGGTGGGAAAAAAAAGCACAATTTGTCTCTCAATCAATACAGGAGAATCCATCACTTCCTGCACATGCTTCACCAGTGTAAATCCAGAGCTTTTTATTCAAATTAAACCCATTTCTACAATGAAACCTTTCATGCCTACACAGTTAATCATTGTCTTGCTTTAACACTGAAACACTTCTGTGTTGAAAGCCTCTCTGGGTCTTCTGAATAAAACCAAATAATCTGTAGTTACACATTTGTAATCTGTCCACAATCCAAGAGCATCACAATCCTTAAAACATGCAATTAAGTCATCATAAATGAGGAGTCAATCCCACTGAGGGCTTTGTTTACAAAGCTTTATATCTGGAGCTTACTCGAAGGGCAGCCACTCTAACTCATATACAAAGATGCCCTTTCTCCAAAGAGTTCATTTGGTGCTAAATGGGAAATACCAGAAGCCCACCCCACTCTTCCTGCTAGTGAGTTAAATTCCTGTTACCTGTGATAGCCTGTTTCAGACAGAAAGTCCTAAACTTTTGATGCAACATAAGAATTGAACCAAACTTTGCTCTTTGTGCCTAAACTCTACAAATACATCAGCCAAAAGGAACCATCACAGCTTTCATCTCTCACACCTTCTGCAGTGTACACAAGGATGTTTTTGGTACATAATTCCAGTCCATATGCTAAAAAACATGTATAAATCTATAGCTAGACTTGCAAATTTAGGATTAACTGTTAAGGGAATATTTCAATATTATTTCAATATTATTTCAACATTATTTCAATTCAAAGCAACTTGGGAATATAGAAGCAAACTATTGTGAAAGAAACAGAAAGATAAATCTTAAGATGTCCCTTATATACAAATGATGACACTTTAAATGGGGACAAGTGAGACATCTTCATTAGGATTTTGACTGAGCAGGCACAAATATGTTCTAGCATAGCAGAATTAACTGTGTTTGTGAGCTGTAATTAAAAGACATAGTTTTTCATGAGTACGAACAGACGTACCAGAACAAACCACACAGGGATGTTGCTCCCAGTCAGTCTCAAAAAACCATCTGATTATCAAAGAATTACTTCCTGGCCAACATACAGAGACATTACAATTCCAGAATATTAGGCTGCCCACAGAGTCCATCCATACTGGTAAAATGTGCGTTTCTGAATGGATACTACTACTTATGTAAGCAATGTAGGCATAGCCGCTGCATACAAGTATACGCTACACTATTACTTAGATTTATTCTGACAGCTATCAGAACTGTGGCTGTTGTTAATCTGCCTTCCTAAGTGCAGCCACAGCATCGATTAATTCAGGAATTGCTGCAAATTGTGGTATAGGAACATCATGAGGTTTAGTGGTTTTCTGGTTTATTTTTTTCCTTTAACTAAGGCACGAGTGCTGAAAAACTAAAAATATTGTATACAAATAAATCGTAAGTGTAAAGGCAGAACAAACCATTAAATTATTTCCTGTTAGTCCACGTCATTATACTTCATTAAGTTCTAATGTGTCAATCCCAGTAACTTATTAAAACAAGTTACCTTCTCCAGAAGTGCAAATATTTTTTTATTTGAAGACAAAGACGGAGAATTTGTTACTTCCACAAATAGTTTGTTATAATGAGGGAAAAAGTGCAATCTTCCCATTAAAAATGTGTGCTTTTTTTTTCCTTTTAATTAACCTTAAGTTCAGGCTACTGGTCCTTGCTCAGCCTTTCTCTGCTGGGATGAGAGTGGCCTTTGGTAGTTTTTCATCTTCAAGCTCCAAGTATATTAATCAGCTTTCTTAATGTAATACAATATGAGCTCTTGCACAACATATTCTGCTGAATCACTTGTGGTTCTGTGCCTTACCCAGTATTTCAACATCCTTTTTGAAATGTGTGCACTCCCTCCCTACCTAAATAAGGCTACACAACAACAAAGTTTTCCCCTACTGCTGATTTTCTCCTGTTTCTGCAAGAAACATTTTAGTATCTTGGCTCACAATAAGAACATTTGTCCAGTTTAACTTTTCGTCCTCTATAGGACAGTAACCGTATTCCTAGGCTCAGCTGTTTTGGAGATCTTTCAAATTCTCTGCTCCTACCTACATAACCCGGCATTTAGGTATATTGAAATGATACAAGTTACTAACTTCAATTAGAAAAAATGCTTATCAGTCTTTGGAATAAATGCCATTTCTGTTTTCTACCCCAAAATTATAGTAGAAAACTGATTAATATAGGTCTTGGAACCTTTCCCAGGAAACTCTTTTGGAAATGCCAATAATTCCTTAGTGACATCTTAAAGGGTAGTTGTCTGTGGTAGGAAGCACTTGGCTTTTTAAAGCAGTTCTTGGCTTGAAGGTCCACATTTGTTGTGGCAACATGAAACAACGTTTCTCATGATCACATGATTTCACAAAGAAAGAGCATGTACAATACTTTGCATTTCCTGGCTTTGGACAAATATTCAGGCTTCCAAATAAAAGGATTTTACAAAGCAGCACTATGGTAATTCCATCCCCTTCTCAAATAGGAAGGGTTCATAGCCTAGTGACAAATTAACAATAACATTCAAGCTGCACTTTGATTTTGACACACCAGCAAATATATTAGGAATGTTGTCATTTTATTCTGCTCGGTCTTTTAACTAATAAGCCATACTGGTAAGGAAGACAGGAAATTAAACATTTACATCCTTCTTCCCCCAATACTTCCTCCCAGTCTTAGAAACCTGAATGTCAAAGCCTATAGTCTTTATCTAGACACACTTTATGGCTTTGAAGTGAGGAAAATGTATTTTCATAGGCAATTCTTTAGCTTGGAAGAGCTGAAAATAAGTATAAACCCATTTATTTCTATAGGTTCAAGAGATTTTTTTTTGCTAGTTTCCCATCAGCTGAATTTAAGTAGATGGATCCTGCTGAGTAAGTGTCTAATACTTCATTATATAGCAATTTTCAGAAGAAGCCTTCCAGGACCTGTGATAACTTCAATATCTTATCTTCAAACTAGTAGCATGTTATTTCACATGCAAACTTGCTCTAATTAGCTAAATTTATCTGAAAAAATACTAGTCAGCTAACAAAGAGGGAGACTACATGATGGAGAACATTGTTCAATAACCTTCCTCAATTGTCCACATAGCATCAGCACCCAAGTTGTTCATGTAACAGTTTCTGAACAGGTCACTATTTTCAGCTAAACTAATCAGCACTACAGACTTGAAAACACACTTGTGTAAGTTGTTGCAGTAGTTGAGCATCTAGGTACTAACTGCCAGCCACCCACACTAAAGTCTGTGATGCATTTGACTTCAAGAACACATCCAAAATAAAAGCCACAGTACAGGACCATCAGGGATAGCAAGCTTGTCACAAAAAGGATGCACTTCTTAAGGGAGTTTCCCCTCCTGCATTGCTTTAGATGGTGCTATAAAAACAAATCTTTCTCCAAATCTTGACAGCATAAAACCACCTTTTTGCATATCAATCTCTCCCAAATACCAAATGAGGATCCTCACAGCCACTACCACATGCAAAAGAAACTGCCTACTTTCACACACTATGATTTTTTGCAACAGGAAAGAAAATGCTGGTAGCCTACAAGTCTATACTTCAAAAACATATTACTCCACTTGTCACTTTTCATAGGGTCAGAAAGGTACAGCAGAAAACAGAGGCATTGAAATCCCTTTTCCAACACAAATCTGCTCTCACTCTACAAGGTGGACAAAATTTGCTGATGCTATAGAAAAGGCATGAATACCTGCAATTATAAATTAGGCTGAAGCCATGTTGGAACACTGTTCATGATTTCATCTGTTTTCTAGAATCGCGATGTCCTGATGTCTGGCATGAAGATAATCATATCCCGAGAGTTATAGTTATCATGTAGCAACTAGGCACCTGCGCTCCCACATCCATTTCAGTTACAGTTCAGTAGCAACAACTGTGCAGCAAAAGCCCACCATGATTTGTTGGTACATAACCATGACACTGCCTAAAGCTACAAAGACAGGCAATATGATGGTCGAGGAAGATACTAGATGTCTTTTATTATGGGTTTCCTCTGTGTGTTAAGATAAACTGGGATGAAAGGGACGAGAGGATGGAGGATGACACTCAATAGTGTAGTATTTCCAGGTCCCCCTCATTCAAAACAAGTGTAGATGTTGCTGCTTCTTGCAGATGAGTTCTGTAACAGGTTATCTTTTTCCACATTAAATCAGTCAGGTTTGTCCCAATTAGGTTAGAACCAAGCAACAGGAAGCCATTTTAAAACAGATGTAATGTGTCAAGGTGAGCGTCGGATATAAAACACACTTTCTACACATGGTCTTTTTCAAAGAAAATTTCCAGTTACAACCTGAAGTGCCTAAGCACCAAAACAATAACCATTTCAACCATTTTAAAAGCTACTTCTCACACAGGAAAAGGTCAGTCAAGCAATTCAGATCTCAAACTACATCCTTCCATGATTATTAATTTCATTATAATCATATATGTGGTTTATAATATGCTCCAAATAAAGGCGAAGGCCAGTGTACACTGATGCCTACCACAGATAGGAAGGTGAGATGAACTCATAGGCATATTCCTGATGTATCAGTCATCACGTACTTTCTATGTCAGCCTTAGCAGGTGCCATCTCTCAGCTGAAACAGCAATACAATCTGGTACGTTAGAAATGACTCATGTACAACATTACATTAACTGCAGATTTCCTCAAGTCTTCTGTCACTAGATGCCAAGAAACAGACAGGCTCTCACATATAACTAGTACAATCTAGTAATGTCCTGTTCCTAAAACTAGGATGCTAACACCTGAGCTTCAGCATACCCGTAGCTCATTCTCTAAGCCATAGATTTTTGCTTTTAAGCTTTTTATTTCATCCTGAATTTTACGGGTTACTCTGTTTCCTTGGCGGATCTCATGTAGAATTGCAAGATCCTGGTCTGGTCCAAAACTTAGAGTAACCTAAAAAGGAAAAGAAACACAGATTAAAGAAAACAAAGCTGTACAGAATACATTTTAGAAAGTATTATGATGAGGATAGAAGGGAGAGAACTCTACAGGGAACCCTTTGCAGGTAACAAAGAGGATGCTTAAGCTAATGTCACTAGGCTAATGCATATCATCAATAGAAAGGCGCTCCAGAACCAAAAATAAAGACCAAACCTTTCATAACTTATGGTGAGGTATAAATCTAGATAGAATACAACCAAGTTTACCCATAGGCTGTTGACTCCTTTCTACTCCCTGTATTATTTAGAGACCCACAAAAAGAAGCAATTTAAAACACAAAACTAGACAAAAGTTAGTTGATATAAATACCTCACTGGCTATAATGACATTTTTGCCATCTTTTGCACCTAGAACCAGAGGTGGTTTAACTGCTGTGGCAAGCCTGCTGCCTTCTGAACCGCATGCAATTCAAGAGCGGTTCAAGCAGAAGGCCTAGTCTCAGGGCACACCATATGGCCCATACTGAGCTGAACAATGGCTGCTGGATAATCAGAATTCCTGATGGCAAGCTAGTCAGAGCAGCCCTTGCCTGCCAGCCCAGGCACTTTCAACAGCAGGGCAGCACAGGTTTGGAAGCCGCTCTCAAGCCCCTTTTTTTCTCGACCCTTTAGGGTGTCTCGTCATCATGTAGTTCTTGGTCAGATATTTTTATATGCAAATCAGGAAATTTAGTCACATGTAGTCCTTTTGACCTCAAGTGATGAGAAGGATTCCAAGATCACACTAGAGACTTACAGCAAGTATTTTGTTCTTCTGCCCTCTTGTGGTTAAAAGTGTAAAGAAATTAAGAATACCCTTAGGAGCACACCAACACTTAAAAAAATGTGCGGGTCCATAGTAAAGGTATCATAGGCAACAGTCCAACAACAACAAAATCGAAGCCTTGGTGAAGATGAATGCTATAGTCTAAGTAAACTGAACTGTGCACCAAAAGTACAGCAAACAAGTGAATCAGTGGCATTGCCAGACTCCTGGAAGTGAGGCAGCTGGACAAAAGCTATGCCTAGATCATACTTTCGAGCATATCTTATATACATAACTCATCCTAAACTCCAAGCACATCAAGGCTGTGGATTCCCTTCTAAGCTGCTCTGATGTTCATCTACGCATCTGGAAACTACTGCAGCATACACAGCTTCACCATGCAGCCACTGTTTCTGCAGTAATTTTTGTGGAGTTACAAATGAGATATTAATAAAGAAATTGAATATTCACAATACTTAAGCCAATGACTTACCTCCTACTGGAACAAAATCAAACACAGTGGCCCCCAGAAAGAAAACCAATCATAACTTTCTTTGCAGGATATTCTTCTGAAACAAACTACTGTCTTGCAAGTTTGAGAAAGCTAAGTGAGCTACAGGTACCAGACAGAACTTAAGAGTTGCAACAAAAATACACAGCTAATATATAATCAGGCCAGTTCCTGGCAAGCTTATTACCTGACTGATTAACAAAGACAAATATTTTTGGCTTCATAAAATACTTGAGGGCAAGTTTTGTCAAATGCTGACATCTAAAGGAGCACTTAAGAAAGAAATTACTTCCTTAATTCTAGGGAAATATTGCATTTGAACACCGAGAATACACTTGTAATAGGGTGAGCCCATAACAGTCTGCCTCAGAAATGCTTAGCTATTACCTTAAAAAGCTGTGTCTCTACATCTTTCAGCTTCTGCCGAAGCTGTTTAATGTCATTCTTGAAGCCTTCCACTTCCAAGTTACGACGTTTTTCCAAGGCCTCATAGCGTTGAGTCATCAGCTTCAGGCGCTTCCCCATCTTTTCTGAGCGTTCCTATGGAGATGAAACCTCAGTAGGGTGTATAAAATAAAGCCTGCAAGATCATCACTTTGTTAGCAGATGATTACAGACTAATTACCTTAAAGAGTTCTCTGCCAGCATCTCCTTCCTCCCGAATCCTAGCCAGCTCACCTTCCAGGCTGATGCACTGTTCTCTATACATGTTTGATAGGCGCTGTTCCTGCATCAGCCGTTCTTGCAGTGACTAGAATATGAGAGGAACAGAACGAATCAGCTCAAAAGCCAGTGCTCACAAAATTCCCTCCACTCTGGAAAAGTAAGCGTGATAGGCTGATAGACCGACAATACAGCAAGTGTGATAGACTGACAATAAGGCAGGCAAATAAAAATTAATAACTGGAGCAACAGCTAATGAAATAACTAGGTAAAGACAATATTCTAACACCACTTCCATTACCAAAACCTTTTAATTAGGTTGTCAGTTCTGCAGGACTACTCATCAGTGGAAGAACTCTCTCCTCCTTAAAAATAATATTTAACTAAGACTGCAACTCTCCTTTTCACAGCTGCTTGCCCAGTACTGCATTTCCTCTGCATCTGCATTCAGTGGTAGATGAAAACAATTTCCAGTTGCCTTTTTATTTTCCACTTCCTTATTGCCTGTTTACCCACTTCAAATCTCCCAACTTCTCACCAGAGATATACTAGAAGTGGAAGAAAAATCTTGACTATTGTGGAAGAGCTGGGGGACATCCACTGAAAGGACTTATTCTCCCCCAACAGTAGCAAGGAAGATGCAGACATTGCATTTTAAGTCCTACCATAAATCCTAACTATACATTTTATCTGAAATTTGCAAGTGATACTGATTTTGAGGCAGGAGACATGTTTTTCACATTAGTGCCAACAACATTAACTTCTGGCAAGACAGTATAGTTTTGAAACAGCTGCTAGCTACTGCTTATCTTGACAAAACCCATTTTTTAGTCAAAAAATATTAAAGAGCACTTACCTAAGAAGAAAAAAATTACCTTTATGTCTCTGTTATGGAGTTTCCGAGCTCCATCTTCTGCTGTGAGCATCTTCTTGGTAGCTCTCTGTTTCTTCTCTCTTCCTGACTCCCTGCTGACAACAAGCTGATCCAGATCTTTGTCAAGTTTCCTCAACAGACTGTCCTTCTCTGCCATCCATGCTTTCTCATTGGCTCGGGCATCAAACTTGAGCTGGAGAAAGTCACGTGTACTCTCATATAAGAGATTTTGGGTCTTATGTAGTCTGTAAAAAGGGATCCCAGTGGCGTTAATTAGCTGCTTTCCTAGTTCCTACCTTAATCTCCTCAACCATTGCAAGTTGGAAGAGGTATGGAAGAAAAAGATAGATGCCTTCCTAACAAGTTCCATCTAATGTAAGAAGTGATGTTCTTCCAATGAGAAAGAGGATTTTTAATATGTAGATTGCTCCATCTTCTTCCACACATGCTATCAAACAGATGGCTGCATAATTTGCTTTTCTGCTTGCTGCAGGAAGCAACACACTGAAAGTCAATTTATTTCTATTGTTCCCCTCTCTTCTCACCTCATGACTACAGCATGGTCATTTTCTCACACTCACTTATCTGTTATAGTTTTGATCTTGTCCTGATCCCTCTGGTGCTGGACTTGGGCCTCCTCCATGTGAATCCGCCTGTCCTCTAGGAGTGCCTCGACCTGTTCCTTGGATAACCGCGTCTGTTCTTCTATCTGAGCTTGCAGGGCCTCCACCTGAGTAAGCAAAGACATTACTGGGTAAGACCTCAGAGCAGCTCTGCTCCTGTCCTTGCAAAGCCTCTTTTATGTAGATCAAAGACTCTGCCTGATAATACCTTTGAGAGTTCCAATTTCTCAATTTTTTATTTTTGTTTTAATGCTGAGTATTTCAAACACCTAAAACTTTTTAAGAAAAAAAACCACGTCATAGGCAAGACAGGCATATTTTAAGCATCAACAGCAGATTGAAGACATTGGAAAGATTTAAATTGCACACAGGATGTGACAAATCCTGTGGAATATGCAGAGACACTTTGCCCCTATGCTACCATGTTCCAGTGAAACGGTGATATAAAAATACTTAAATTCTAGGAAGGCAGCAAGTCCACATACCTTGAACAAAAGAAATTACCCAACCAGAATGAATTACTAAATGTAAACAAGATGAGTGAAGGAGACAGATGCAAAGAATCTTGGATCTAGGCCACACAATCAGGAAGAAAAATTGGAACAAGTAATTGAAAAATGTGTATCTGGCCTTTGTGTAGGAAACTATCTGAAAATAAAGTGGCATGTACTTGGATTGTTTTATTTTTATGGCAGTTTTGTACGATGCTTTTGCTCAGAATAAATGTTGGTACACAACTAACTGACCACTAGACCAGTCACCATTGCCCTTCAACAAAAAATAATATTTAAAAAGAAATAAAAATCCATCTGCTCTACAAATTTGCTCTTTAATTCACTTTTCTTGACTCATTCTTCCTCTTTATATACAGCTTCTGGTCACAATTCTGTACATTTCATCTTTCATTCTGTCATGCTGTTTACACCCTATCTTTCACTGAAGTCTAGCATTGTTCTACTGCATATTATCAGGGCTGCCTAATTCCCTCTCAGACACATTCCTTTTGTCAGATTTCCAAAAAATACCCAACCCTGCAGGTCTTCTGTGGGTTTGATGTAAATTCATAACCACAATCTAATTATGGGAGACAACATCAAATATAAAGGGAAACATAATCCTGTTGACATTACTGGAACATCTGCTTATGTAAAGCTTCCAGAATCAGATCCAAGTTCGTAAATCTAAGTCTACATTCATTTCAGATAAACAGCTAAATAAACTGAAAGTGGAATCCATAGACCCCGTAAGATGTGGAGACTGACAAAATCGGCATGCCTAAATCCCACCTAAGCAGACAGCATGTTTGTCTATCATTATTTCCTGGGCAGCTAATAATTATGTCCATCAGTTAGCAAATGTTTTTACCTGAAGAAGTAGTGTTTGATTATCAATCTTGTATCTCTCAGGACTTCCTTGTTTCTCTCCTTTTGCTGCTGGTTTCGAAGTGCTCCTCTTTGTGCCTATTGCAGAAATTTAACAGAAGTACAAAAAGGTGTTCCAATCTACCTGCAGTACCTTTCCAAACATGAAATATTGTATATCCTGGCAGGCCTGCAAGAATAGGAACAAGCTTCCCACTGCTACAGTCACAATGACTTCTGTAGGAAAGCTAGCTGGAAGAAAAGAGTTTCACGACTTACGGTGATCGCATACCTTCGTCTCACACTATCACACAAGATTTAGGCAACCTACTAATGTTCTTGGCATATATAGAATGTAAACTTCTATTTTCTTAAATAAAGGATGAACAGGCAGGTGACACAGTTGCACAAGCATCCAGTTTTGAATGAGTTTTGAGCTTGTTAGCTAATTTCAGTCAATTGGGAAGAGGCAGTTCTTTCAAAAGAAAAAAGAAGTAGACATACAGATTCACACTACTGTCTACACTGAAAGCAGGCAGAACCTCACACCTAAGGCTAAGGCTGCCTGTCTGGTTGGTTTCTGTATAGTTCCAGAACAGCCATTCCACAGCCATAACAGCCTCCTCCTTAGCTGCGCAGATCATTGACATGAGAGTCAGCTCAGCTACTTCTAATGATTTTGAAAGGAAGTCAGGAGTACTGCATGTAAATATATGGACACGTGGACACATTTAGGGAATTCAATGGAGGTATACCGAAGTATTCACAGTAAGGAATTATTTTGGTATAGCGGACACAAAAAGAGAAACAAGTATCAAGAGCTAAGCTGCTGTGAATTAGTTTTGGTGTGTTACCTGTTGTAGAAGCATCATTTCTTGCCTGTGACTCTCCGGATTTAGTTGGCCTTTGGAGAACAGTAACCTATAGAAACAAGATTAGGTATCTGCACTGAACATCTGACTTCTCCAAAGCTGCAGTGGTCAAGAAGAAATCTTAAAGAATAAAACGAGATATCCAGAAGAACAGCATTACCTTACTTCTACCACAAGACAAGGAAGACATTCACAAGTGTAATGTCCGTGTTGAAAAGTTGCCTTTATCACGGCATTTCTGCATTTATTTTTTTTTTTTCACCGAAACAACGAGAAAGTAATCCTGCCTTTGTTGGCTTCATTAGGATGAAAGTCAGCACCCTCAGCAGGCAAAGGAGCATTGTGGGGACAGAGAGAAGAGGAAGGTGAAGATGGAGATGATGTTATTTGCTTCTTTCATACTCCTTTTGCCTTAGCAAGACAGAGAAACAAGAAGCTTCATTTATCAGCACATTCACTCAAGCTACTGAACAAGCCTGGGATAAAAGCTAACGCAAAAAAATTATTGAAACAGCTCCTCAACTGAAATCCACTTAAAACCAGGGAGGGAACAGGTTGTAACTCCAATACTTATCTTGAGGTCCATGCCATAAAATAGGCCTAATTTTAGAGCTACACTATATGATGGAATTTTATAGCTTCTGCAAGATTTTTGAACTGCTTGAGCAGTGCAAGGCAACCACAAACAATGCAGCATATTTCAGCCTTTTTCTGCACCTTATTCCAAGACAAAACCTATATTCCTGCACAATCTCGGAATGTCCAAATCATTGATGATTCATTACTTCCAAGTTCAACTACACACACTGCCATTTAATCTACTTGACATCTCTGAAATGCATGCAACACAACATCACCTAGAGGAGATGGCTCTTCTTGCAGTATCCTGACCAGGAGCCTGCTGCAGCAACTTCAACACTGCTTTATTTTTAACTTAGGCTCTAAGAGAGAGGCACTCAAGAGACAGCTGATCTTCAAACTCTGAAGCTAGTCACTTTCTGCACTTCCTTTTTTACTTCTTTGTGGTGTTCTCTCCAACTTCTCAACAACCATTTACCAAATGGCTTCAGACTCCTCTCTGAAATTTCAGAGGCTAATCTTGAGGTATGTTTTTACAGCAGAAGGGAACTGAAGCTAAGAGGACCTACTTCCCGTGTGCTTGTTCTTACTCATCTGTCAGCAACTATACTAAAACTTGATGTTGCTACTGAGCTACAGACCCCTCCTGCTTTGGGCTCATTTAGCAACTTTTGACTTGCAGGACGGATCTGGTCTGTGGTCAGCCTCTGGGGTACAGATTTCCATGTTACAATCAAAAGCAGAGTTCTACAGAAAAATGGAACTTGCCTTATGTGGAGGCTCCTTGTGAAAATACGTAACTTCTCCTTTGTTTGTTCCCACTAAAGACAGGAGATGCTGAATTTTTTTTCTGTCCTCCAGTTCTCTGGAATTCCAAGAAAGTGGTGAGCACATTGAGCACATTGTGACACACTGGCCTTCTAGTTTACTTACTAATGCTTACAAGCTTTCCAAACTGTTGCAGTTCTTGAGAATACTGCTTTAAAAACAAACTCCCAAAGACATTACTGATATTACATACTAAGAACACCACCCATTCCACTGGCACTGAGAAGCATTCCTCTTTTCAAATATGACAATACAACACAGGCTGGTACAGCCACAGTGCATGGTGGTACAGAATTTGCATTCCAGTTATGAACAACCTAAAAACCTTTCAAACACTTCATTCAACAGACTGTAAGTGTCCATTGTTTTTGAAGAAAACTACATTAAGAGCTGTATCAGACTTCTTGCTGCACTCTTGAGAATTGCCAAAGCACACCAACACACATTTTCACTTCAGTTCTTAAAATTTTAACAGAAAACTTGATACTATCACCCACAAATGTTCTGAAGGTTGGGAACTCCTTTACCACTGGCAGCTAGCCTGGCACAGCAGGTTATATTCCAGTTCATAAACTAAATGGCATTAAAAAGGAATGGCTGTCAACATGATCTCTATGAGTGAGGGGGAACTATATGCTTTGGTCTGTATTTTCTATTTGAGTTTAAGTATTTTTAGGGCTGAGAGAGGAAGTTCTGCCAGGCAAGTGCAAAGTCTGTATACTGGATTTGCACGGCAAGGTTTTGGTAAGGGAGTGGGGGGCTTACAGGGATGGCTTCTGTGAGATGTCAGAAGCTGCCCCTACATCTGCCAGCCGGCTCCAAGACAGACCCACTGCTGGTCAAGGTGGAGCTCATCAGTGACAGTGGTAGTGCCTCTGGGATAATTTTAGAAGTGGGAGGAAAAAACTCCCACACAACAGCAGCTGGAAGAGAGGAAGGAGAATATGTGAGTGGAACAGCTCTGCAGACAGCAAGGTCAGGGAAGGAGGAGGTGTTACAAGTGCCATAGCAGATTCCCCTGCAGCCCGCAGTGAAGACTATGGTGAGGCAGGCTGACTCCCTGTAGCCCATGGAGATTAACAGCAGTGCAGATATCCACCTGCAGCCCATGGAGGACACCATGGCAGATCAGGTGGATGTGCCCAAAGGAGTCTTAGACACCCTGGAGAGCCCACACTGGCAGCACCTGTGGAGAGAGGAGCCCATGCTGGAGCAGGTTTGCTGGCAAGACTTGTGGCCTCCTGGGGGGACCCACACTGGAGCGGTCTATTCCTGAAGCACTGCACCCCATGGAAGAACCCACACTGGAGAAGTTAGAGAAGAACTTTGGCCCACAGGGAGGACACATATTGGAGAAGTTCATGGAGGACTGTCTCCAGGGGTGGGACCCCACACAGGAGCAAGGAAAGAGCACAAGGACAAAGGAGCAGCAGAGAAAATTTGTGATGAACTGGCTGCAACCCCTAATCCCCTTTCCCCCGTGCCACTCCAGGGCAGAAAGAAGAAAATTCAGGAGTGAAGCTGAGCCTGAGATGAAGGGAGGGATAAGGGGAAAGTGTTTTAAGATTTGGTTTTCTCATTATACTACTCTGATTTGATGGTAATAAGTCACTCCAGGCTGAGTCTGTTCTGCCCATGACAGTACTTGGTAACTGATCTCCCTGTCCTTACCTCAACTCACAAGCCTTTTGCCATATTTTTTTCTCTCCTGGCCAGCTGTGGAGGCAAGTGGTAGAGCAGCTTGGTGGGCACCTGGCATCCAGCCAAGTTCAACCTGCCACTGCCCAAATCATAAACTCGACATTCAAACTGGCAGCTCACAATTCAAATCTGAATTTGTGTTCAATTTTTCTTCCTTCCTCTACTGAAATGGGAGGAATAAGTGGAAACATATTTAGCAGCCCAAAAGATTGTGTTCCACCTCCAAGACTGTTATGGTTTCATAGGAGCCCTCCCCGGGAAGTGGGGCATAATTGCTTCTTTGAAGACTCCAGATCTGGATTAAGAACTAGAATGTACTGAATGTAATTGCTCCTGCCAGTGACTCAGCCCACCGCCTAGAGACAGCACACCTGATTTTCAGCCGGTCATTTTCTGAGTAAAGGCGGAGGACGTGTTCCCTCTCCTGGAAAAGGTAGACTTGCATATCGCTCAAAGCTTTTTGCAACTCCCCAATCTCTTCTTCTCGCTGACGTACTTCCCACTGCAATTTGTGCTAGGTAGAGAGATTGAGGTACACAAAATGATACAGAGCACTGGGTAACAATTAGAATCTTCAAACTGTCTGTGTCCTGAGCCTGTAACTGGTATAGAATAACTGTCAGTTCACGTGACTTATTTTATTCTCTTATAAAATTTGACCAGATGAGGGCAGCATTGGAAAAATTATTTAAAAATATTTCAACAGTGAGTTCAGAGCCCAGAGAATCATTGTCACTATACAACAATAAATAAGGCCTAAGGTCTCTGGTTTCCAGCAGTTGCACTTCTGCACTGGTGGTCAGAGTGACACTTGTATGGGGAGTGTGACATCAACAAAAACCTAGCAAAGCCTCTGTAATAGAACTTATTCTAGCAGCAAAAAAAGAAAGCAAAAATATTAAAATATCTATATGGTTTAGTAGAGAGAAATCTGACTAGTGACTAAATTTCATTAATAATTTTCTACGTGGTGTGGAAAACTAACAAACTTTTCTGAAAATCATTCTGCAGGAGAGAATGCACTATTGTGGAATCTGTCCCTCTGTCTCATCTGAATGTAACTAAGTTGTACACAACATACTATCTGAGGGCTTTCAAGCTGCTTCAAGCACGGTCAGTACTTGAAGTGGCACCTCAGAAGTGATTGTTCTATTCCCAAAGGGCCATTCACAATTACTAAGATAGCTGCTAACAGATGTATGTTGTAAGGCTATCAGAGCACTGAATATTTTACATATACTCTGTCAGATCTTTTCCCTCTTAAAAGGCAAAGATTTTCAGGTTTTGGAGATTCTTTTAAATTCACATTTATTTTCTGTGTAGTATACTGCTTAATAGCCTATGGCTCAGCTTACAAATTCCACTGCAGCTAATACAAATTACACCTGTTATCTCAAAGCCCATTAAATTTGGGCAGAAGACCATTCATATTTTGCCACGAGAAACAGGGGAAAGACAACATGGGAACTGAACATCTAAACTCAGGCTTTAACTTTAAAAAATAAACAACACCCCCCCCCCCCAAATCCCAACAAAAAACCCACTACGATGATATAACCAAACTATAATAAGAATAGAATAATATCCTGCAGGCACATTTTCTGTTTGCTTTGACATGGAAGTGAGATTGTAAAATCAAACACTGAAATCTACTTATTTCTTCTTAGCTCGGTTCTACCACACTACTGGTAAATCTTAAGTCTATCCATGCCAAGCTTTCAACTGAAGAAAAATACCAAGTTTCTGTAAGGACACATAGTCCACCACAATTCAAAACTTTTTTCCTAACCTGCTCATCATATGATTCTTTGTATCTCTCCAGCCTTTTTAGCAAATCCTCATGCTCCTCATCAAAGTCAGCAATCTTCTTACGGTAGTATTCTAGCAGCTCCCGGGAGGGACGTAGAAAGGCCAAGCGCTCATTGATTGGAGGGAGAGGAGAAAAGTCCTCCTGACTCAGAGACTGAGAACTAGGATATCTGGATGAGACATGGGGGGTTGCCAGCCTGGTCAGAAATAATTTCTAATGATATGTAAGCATAAAATAAAAAACCTTTCTAAAACAGTTAAAAACAGTTTTTCCACTTTAACACAGATTAGCTTGTCTGTGCTGTGGGTATTAACAGGAGATCATGGCATTTAGGAGAACCAAAAGTTTTGACACAGAACAGCTTACAGGTTCACCACACTGTGGAGATTGGGCTAACTGATAGAAAAGGGATAAACAAAAATGCTATGGAAGCAAAGTCTCATAGGTTATTTGGGTAGGGTGAATGTGAAAGAGGAGGAAAGAAAGGGAGATAACAAAGGGGACAAAAAGGGGGGACAAAAAGGGGGCAAAGTCTATTGTTGTGCAATTAGAAGCACCAGCCACTGCAAAAGGAAGACAATCTGTGACAGAACCACAGAGAGAAAAACACTTTCTTTAGAAAGACTGTTGAATAAAGAAAGTGTTTCAGGTTAGCTCATGCACAGAGTTCAAAATTCTCTTGGAACATGTCAGTTATTTATGTTGATCTGACAAACATCTTTTTTTTAATACCATGAGTAACAAAAAGCTAAGAAGCTTCTTTATCAAATATGTTTAATAAAAACACAGTCCAGAATCTGATTCTGGAGCCAGTGCCAGAATTTTGATCATAAAGTGATCCAGCAGGTGACACCGAGGGAAGGAGCAGTGACCTTTACCCACTACCTCACCAAAGCTGCTTAGAACAGAACCCCATGTGCTACGTGCATGAAAACGTGCCAAGCTCCTTAACTCCCAGCGCTGTAGGAAAGTAGTAAATATGCAACAGGGTCGTTATTTCATGTAAGAGCTTTCCCATCAGCTGTGCCCACAAATACCTTAACACACTTGGAAAAAACCCAACAAACCAGCAACAGGAGAAAACAGGTAACACAGGCACGAGGTGGATGCTTTATTAGTGAACTACAGAAGAGCAGAAAGGGAAAGGCCTACGGAAAAGGAAGCACAGGAGGAACAAGCGTGGAACACAGCCCGGCTACCGGACAGGAAGAGAGGAGCTGCGGGGCCAGAGCCCGTGGAGCAGTTCCGCGGAGGTGACTACGGAGGCAGCCCCCAGAGTACCTTCTGGAACGGGGGGAGGCCCTCGGAGAGCAGTCCGCCGCGCTCATGGCCGCCCCGCAGAACGGCCGGCCTCACCGCACGTAGGGGACAGAAGCTTCGAGATG